>NW_027340131.1:1161515-1182196 GCF_005239225.2 Populus alba | reverse complement strand
TGCCGAAATTAAGTTGCCTTTGAATTGCGGCGTGATCCCTGCTTAAGCATGTATGCTTCTGCTACTTGTTCTACATCACACTTCCTTCCGCAAATAGTGAAACGTTTTTACTCGGTGAGTTTCGCGGCATTCCGACTTTGATTAGCCCCGGTTGCATGAAAGTCATCGCCTTTTCAATTTCGGGTGATCCCTCATTGAGCATGTATGCTTCTGCTACTTGTTCTGTCACACTTCCTTCCGCAAACAGCGAAACTCTTTGACTCGGTGAGTTTCGCGGCGTTCCGACTTCGATGCCACGGTTGCTGAAAGTCAGTCACCTTTGAATTTCGGGTGATCCCTATTGAGCACGTATGCATCTGCTACTCTGCTTCTACGTCACACTTCCTTCCTTAAACAGCGAACGCTTGACTCTGTGAGTTTCGCGGCGTTCCGACTTCGATGCCCCGGTTGCCGAAATTTAGTTGCCTTTGAATTTCGGGTGATCCCTCTTGAGCATGTATGCTTCTCCTACTTGTTCTACATCAGACTTGCTTCCGCACATGGCGAAACGCTTTGACTCAGTGAGTTTCACGGCGTTCCGACCTCGATGACCCGGTTGCCGAAATTCAGTTGCTTATGAATTTTGGGTGATCCCTCTTGAGCATCTATGCTTCTGCTACTTGTTCTACATCACACTTCCTTCCGTTAAACGCGAAACGCTTTGACTCAGTGAAGTTTCGCGGTATTTCTGACTTCTCTCGATGCCCTGGTTGCCGAAATTTAGTTGCCTTTCAATTTCTGGTGAACCCTCTTGAGCATGTATGCTTCTACTACTTGTTCTACATCACACTTGCTTCCGCAAACACGCGAAACGCTTTGACTCGGTGAGTTTCGCGGCATTCCGACTTTGATGACCCGGTTGCCGAAATTCAGTTGCCTTTGAATTTCGGGTGATCCCTCTTGAGCATGTATGCTTCTGCTACTTGTTCTACATCACACTTCCTTCCTTAAACAGCGAAACGCTTTGCCTCGGTGAGTTTCGTGGCATTCCGACTTCGATGCCCTGGTTGCCCGAAATCATCATTTGCCTTTTGAACTTCGGCGTGACTCCCTCTTGACCAGTGTTAGTCTTCTGCTACTTGTTCTCCATCACACTTCCTTCCGCAAACAGTGAAACGCTTTTACTCGGTGAGTTTCGCGGCATTCCGACTTTGATGCCCCGGTTGCTGAAAGTCAGTCGCCTTTCAATTTCGGGTGATCCCTCTTGAGCATGTATGCTTCTGCTACTTGTTCTACATCACACTTTCCTTCCCTTAAACAGCGAAACGCTTTGACTCGCAGATGTTTTCGCGGCATTCCGACATTCGATGCCCTGTTGCGAAATTAAGTTTGGCCTTTGAATTGCTTTGGGGTGATCCTTCTTGAGCATGTATGCTTCTGCTACTTGTTCTACATCACACTTCCTTCCTTAAACAGCAAAACGCTTTGCCTCAGTGAGTTTCGTGGCATTCTGACTTCGATGCCCCGTGTTGCTGAAAGTTCAATTTGCCTTTTTGAACTTCGGGTGATCCCTCTTGAGCATGTATCTTCTGCTAGCTTGTTCGATACATCACACTTCCTTCGCAACAGTTTTGAAACGCTTTACTCAGTGAGGTTTCGCGGCATTGCCGACTTCGATGCCCCTGTTGCCGATTCTAATTAAGTTGCCTTTGAATTTTGGGTGATCCTTCTTGAGCATGTATGCTTCTGTTACTTGTTTTACATCACACTTCCTTCCTTAAACAGCGAAACGCTTTGCCTCGGTGAGTTTCGTGGCATTCCGACTTCGATGCCCTGGTTGCCGAAATTAAGTTGCCTTTGAATTTCGGGTGATCCCTCTTAAGCATGTATGCTTCTGCTACTTGTTCTACATCACACTTCCTTCCGCAAATAGTGAAACGTTTTTACTCGGTGAGTTTCGCGGCATTCCGACTTTTGATTGCCCCCGGTTGCTGAAAGTCAGTCGCCTTTTCAATTTCGGGTGATCCTCTGTGAGCATGTATGCTTCTGCTACTTGTTCTACATCACACTTCCTTCCTTAAACAGCGAAACGCTTTGACTCGGTGAGTTTCGCGGCATTCCGACTTCGATGCCCCTGTTGCCGAAATTAAGTTGCCTTTGAATTTTGGGTGATCCTTCTTGAGCATGTATGCTTCTGCTACTTGTTCTACATCACACTTCCTTCCTTAAACAGCAAAACGCTTTGCCTCAGTGAGTTTCGTGGCATTCTGACTTCGATGCCCCGGTTGCTGAAATTCATTTGCCTTTGAACTTCGGGTGATCCCTCTTGAGCAATGTATGCTTCTGCTACTTGTTCTACATCACACTTCCTTCCGCAAACAGTGAAACGCTTTTACTCGGTGAGTTTCGCGGCATTCCGACTTTGATGCCCCGGTTGCCGAAATTCAGTTGCCTTTGAATTTCGGATGATCCCTCTTGAGCATGTATGCTTCTGCTACTTGTTCTACATCACACTCTCTTCCGCACATGGCCAAACGCTTTGACTCGGTGAGTTTCGCGGCATTCTGACTTCGATGCCCCGGTTGCCGAAATTCAGTTGCCTTTGAATTTCGGGTGATCCCTCTTGAGCATGTGTGGTTCTGCTACTTGTTCTACGTCACACTTCCTTCCGCAAACAGCGAAACGCTTTGACTCTAAGAGTGTCGCGGCGTTCCGACTTCGATGACCCGGTTGCCGAAATTCAGTTGCTTATGAATTTCGGGTGATCCCTCTTGACCATGTATGCTTCTCCTACTTGTTCTACATCACACTTCCTTCCACAAACAGCGAAATGCTCTGACTTGGTGACTTTCGCGGCATTCCGCCTTCGATGCCCCGGTTGCCAAAATTCAGTTGCCTTTCAATTTCGGGTGATCCCTCTTGAGCATGTATGCTTCTGCTACTTGTTCTACATCACACATCCTTCCTCAAACAGCGAAACGCTTTGAATAAGTGAGTTTCACGGCGTTCCGACCTCGATGACCCGGTTGCCGAAATTCAGTTGCCTATGAATTTTGGGTGATCCCTCTTGAGCATCTATGCTTCTTCTACTTGTTCTACATCACACTTGCTTCCGCAAACAGCGAAACGCTTTGACTCGGTGAGTTTCGCGGCATTCCGACTTTGATGACCCGGTTGCCGAAATTCAGTTGCCTTTTAATTTCGGATGATCCCTCTTGAGCATGTATGCTTCTGCTACTTGTTCTACATCACATTTCCTTCTGCAAACAGCGAAACGCTTTGACTCGGTGAGTTTCGCGGCATTCCGACTTCGATGCCCCGGTTGCCGAAATTCAGTTGCCTTTGAATTTCGGGTGATCCCTCTTGAGCATGTGTGGTTCTGCTACTTGTTCTACGTCACACTTCCTTCCGCAAACAGCGAAACGCTTTGACTCGGTGAGTTTCGCGGCGTTCTGACTTCGATGCCACGGTTGCTGAAAGTCAGTCACCTTTGAATTTCGGGTGATCCCTATTGAGCACGTATGCATCTGCTACTTGTTCTACGTCACACTTCCTTCCTTAAACAGCGAAACACTTGGACTCTGTGAGTTTCGCGGCGTTCCGACTTCGATGCCCCGGTTGCCGAAATTCAGTTGCCTTTGAATTTCGGGTGATCCCTCTTGAGCATGTATGCTTCTCCTACTTGTTCTACATCAGACTTGCTTCTGCAAACAGCGAAACGCTTTGACTCGGTGAGTTTCTCGGCATTCCGACTTCAATGCCCCGGTTGCCGAAATTCAGTTGCCTTTGAATTTCGGGTGATCCCTCTTGAGCATGTATGCTTCTGCTACTTGTTCTACGTCACACTTCCTTCCTTAAACAACGAAACGCTTTGACTCGGTGAGTTTCGCGGCATTCCGAATTCGATGCCCCGGTTGCTGAAAGTCAGTCGCCTTTCAATTTCGGGTGATCCCTCTTGAGCATGTATGCTTCTGCCTACTTGTTCTACATCACACTTCCTTCCTCAAACAGTGAAACGCTTTGACTCGGTGACTTTGGCGGCATTCCGACTTTGATGCCCCGTTTGCCGAAATTCAGTTGCCTTTGAATTTCGGGTGATTCCTCTTGAGCACGTATGCTTCTGCTACTTGTTCTACGTCACACTTCCTTCTGCAAACAGCGAAACGCTTTGACTCGGTGAGTTTCGCGGCATTCCGACTTCGATGCCCCGGTTGCTGAAAGTCAGTCGCCTTTCAATTTCGGGTGATCCCTCTTGAGCATGTATGCTTCTGCTACTTGTTCTACATCACACTTCCTTCCTTAAACAGGGAAACGCTTTGACTCGGTGAGTTTCGCGGCATTCCGACTTCGATGCCCCGGTTGCCGAAATTCATTTGCCTTTGAACTTCGGGTGATCCCTCTTGAGCATGTATGCTTCAGCTACTTGTTCTACATCACACTTCCTTCCGCAAACAGTGAAACGCTTTTACTCGGTGAGTTTCCCGGCATTCCGACTTCGATGAGCCGGTTGCCGAAATTAAGTTGCCTTTGAATTTCGGGTGATCCCTCTTGAGCATATATGCTTCTGCTACTTGTTCTACATCACACTTCCTTCCTTAAACAGCGAAACGCTTTGACTCGGTGACTTTTGCGGCATTCCGACTTCGATGCCCCGGTTGCCGAAATTCAGTTGCCTTTGAATTTCGGGTGATCCCTCTTGAGCATGTATGCTTCTGCTACTGGTTCTACGTCACACTTCCTTCCTTAAACAGCGAAACGCTTTGACTCAGTGAGTTTCGCGGCGTTCCGCATTCGATGACCCGGTTCCGAAATTCAGTTGCCTATGCATTTCGGATGATCCCTCTTGAGCATGTATGCTTCTGCTACTTGTTCTACATCACACTTCCTTCCGCAAACAGTGAAACGCTTTTACTCCGTGAGTTTCGCGGCATTCCGACTTTGATGCCCCGGTTGCCGAAATTCAGTTGCCTTTGAATTTCGGATGATCCCTCTTAAGCATGTATGCTTCTGCTACTTGTTCTACATCACACTCTCTTCCGCAAATGGCCAAACGCTTTGACTCCGTGAGTTTTGCGGCATTCCGACTTCGATGCCCCGGTTGCCGAAATTCAGTTGCCTTTGAATTTCGAGTGATCCCTCTTGAGCATGTGTGGTTCTGCTAGTTGTTCTACGTCACACTTCCTTCCGCAAACAGCGAAACGCGTTGACTCTGTGAGTGTCGCGGCGTTCCGACTTCGATGACCCGGTTGCCGAAATTCAGTTGCTTATGAATTTCGGGTGATCCCTCTTGAACATGTATGCTTCTCCTACTTGTTCTACATCACACTTCCTTCCACAAACAACGAAATGCTTTGACTCGGTGACTTTCGCGGCATTCCGCCTTCGATGCCCCGGTTGCCAAAATTCAGTTGCCTTTGAATTTCGGGTGATCCCTCTTGAGCATGTATGCTTCTGCTACTTGTTCTACATCACACTTCCTTCCTCAAACAGCGAAACGCTTTGACTCAGTCACTTTTTCGACATTCCCACTTCGATGCCCCGATTGCCGATATTCAGTTGCCTTTGAATTTCGGGTGATCCCTCTTGAGGATGTATGCTTCTGCTACTTGTTCTACATCACACTTCCTTCCTCAAACAGCGAAACGCTTTGACTCGGTGACTTTTTTGACATTCCGACTTCCATGTCCCGATTGCCGAAATTCAGTTGCCTTTGAATTTCGGGTGGTCCCTCTTGAGCATGTTTGCTTCTGCTACTTGTTCTACATCACACTTCCTTCCTTAAACAACGAAACGCTTTGACTCGGTGAGTTTCGCGGCATTCAGACTTCGATGCCCCGATTGCCGAAATTCAGTTGCCTTTGAATTTCGGGTGATCCCTCTTGAGCATGTATGCTTCTGCTACTTGTTCTACATCAAACTTCCTTCCTTAAACAGCAAAACGCTTTGACTCGATGAGTTTTGTGCATTCCGACTTGGATGCCCCGGTTGCCGAAATTAAGTTGCCTTTGAATTTCGGGTGATCCCTCTTGAGCATGTATGCTTCTGCTACTTGTTCTACATCACACTTCCTTCCTTAAACAGCGAAACGCTTTGACTCGGTGACTTTTTTGACATTCCGACTTCGATGTCCCGATTGCCGAAATTCAGTTGCCTTTGAATTTCGGGTGATCCCTCTTAAGCATGTATGCTTCTGCTACTGGTTCTACGTCACACTTCCTTCCTTAAACAGCGAAATTCAGTTGCCTATGCATTTCGGATGATCCCTCTTGAGCATGTATGCTTTTGCTACTTGTTCTACATCATATTCTCTTCCGCAAACAGCGAAACGCTTTGACTCTGTGAGTTTCGTGGCATTCCGACTTCGATGCCCCTGTTGCCGAATTTCAGTTGCCTTTGAATTTCAGGTGATCCCTTTTGAGCATGTATTCTTCTGCTACTTGTTCTACATCACACTCTCTTCCGCAAACAGCGAAATGCTTTGACTCCGTGAGTTTCGCAGCATTCCGACTTCGATGCCCTGGTTTCCGAAATTAAGTTGCCTTTGAATTTCGGGTGATCCCTCTTGAGCATGTATGCTTCTGCTACTTGTTCTACATCACAATTCCTTCCTAAACAGTGAAACGCTTTGACTCGGTGACTTTTGGCGCATTCCGATTTTGATGCCCCGGTTGCCGAAATTCAGTTGCCTTTGAATTTCGGGTGATCCCTCTTGAGCATGTATGCTTATGCTACTGGTTCTACATCACACTTCCTTCCTTAAACAGCGAAACGCTTTTACTCGGTGAGGTTCGCGGCATTCCGACTTCGATGCCCTAGTTGCCGAAATTAAGTTGCCTTCGAATTTCGGGAGATCCCTCTTGAGCATGTATGCTTCTGCTACTTGTTCTACATCACACTTCCTTTCGCAAACAGCGAAACGCTTTGACTCGGTGAGTTTCGCGGCATTCCGACTTCGATGCCCCGGTTGCCGAAATTCAGTTGCCTTTGAATTTCGGGTGGTCCCTCTTGAGCATGTTTGCTTCTGCTACTTGTTCTACATCACACTTCCTTCCTTAAACAACGAAACGCTTTGACTCGGTGAGTTTCGCGGCATTCAGACTTCGATGCCCCGATTGCCGAAATTCAGTTACCTTTGAATTTCGGGTGATCCCTCTTTAGCATGTATGCTTCTGCTACTTGTTCTACATCACACTTCCTTCCTCAAACAATGAAATGCTTTGACTCGGTCACTTTTGGGGCATTCCGAATTCGATGCCCCGGTTGCCGAAATTAAGTTGCCTTTGAATTTCGGGTGATCCCTCTTGAGCATGTATGCTTCTGCTACTTGTTCTACGTCACACTTCCTTCCTTAAACAACGAAACGCTTTGACTCGGTGAGTTTCGCGGCATTCCGACTTCGATGCCCCGGTTGCTGAAAGTCAGTCGCCTTTCAATTTCGGGTGATCCCTCTTGAGCATGTATGCTTCTGCTACTTGTTCTACATCACACTTCCTTCCTTAAACAGCGAAACGCTTTGACTCGGTGAGTTTCGCGGCATTCCGACTTCGATGCCCGGTTGCCGAAATTCATTTGCCTTTGAACTTCGGGTGATCCCTCTTGAGCATGTATGCTTCAGCTACTTGTTCTACATCACACTTCCTTCCGCAAACAGTGAAACGCTTTTACTCGGTGAGTTTCCCGGCATTCCGACTTCGATGAGCCGGTTGCCGAAATTAAGTTGCCTTTGAATTTCGGGTGATCCCTCTTGAGCATATATGCTTCTGCTACTTGTTCTACATCACACTTCCTTCCTTAAACAGCGAAACGCTTTGACTCGGTGACTTTTGCGGCATTCCGACTTCGATGCCCCGGTTGCCGAAATTCAGTTGCCTTTGAATTTCGGGTGATCCCTCTTGAGCATGTATGCTTCTGCTACTGGTTCTACGTCACACTTCCTTCCTTAAACAGCGAAACGCTTTGACTCAGTGAGTTTCGCGGCGTTCCGCATTCGATGACCCGGTTCCGAAATTCAGTTGCCTATGCATTTCGGATGATCCCTCTTGAGCATGTATGCTTCTGCTACTTGTTCTACATCACACTTCCTTCCGCAAACAGTGAAACGCTTTTACTCCGTGAGTTTCGCGGCATTCCGACTTTGATGCCCCGGTTGCCGAAATTCAGTTGCCTTTGAATTTCGGATGATCCCTCTTAAGCATGTATGCTTCTGCTACTTGTTCTACATCACACTCTCTTCCGCAAATGGCCAAACGCTTTGACTCCGTGAGTTTTGCGGCATTCCGACTTCGATGCCCCGGTTGCCGAAATTCAGTTGCCTTTGAATTTCGGGTGATCCCTCTTGAGCATGTGTGGTTCTGCTAGTTGTTCTACGTCACACTTCCATCCGCAAACAGCGAAACGCGTTGACTCTGTGAGTGTCGCGGCGTTCCGACTTCGATGACCCGGTTGCCGAAATTCAGTTGCTTATGAATTTCGGGTGATCCCTCTTGAACATGTATGCTTCTCCTACTTGTTCTACATCACACTTCCTTCCACAAACAGCGAAATGCTTTGACTCGGTGACTTTCGCAGCATTCCGCCTTCGATGCCCCGGTTGCCAAAATTCAGTTGCCTTTGAATTTCGGGTGATCCCTCTTGAGCATGTATGCTTCTGCTACTTGTTCTACATCACACTTCCTTCCTCAAACAGCGAAACGCTTTGACTCGGTGAGTTTCGCGGCATTCCGACTTCGATGCCCCGGTTGCCGAAATTCAGTTGCCTTTGAATTTCGGGTGGTCCCTCTTGAGCATGTTTGCTTCTGCTACTTGTTCTACATCACACTTCCTTCCTTAAACAACGAAACGCTTTGACTCGGTGACTTTTTTGACATTCCGACTTCGATGTCCCAATTGCCGAAATTCAGTTGCCTTTGAATTTCGGGTGATCCCTCTTAAGCATGTATGCTTCTGCTACTGGTTCTACGTCACACTTCCTTCCTTAAACAGCGAAATGCTTTGACTCATTGAGTTTCGCGGCGTTCCGCCTTCGATGACCCGGTTCCGAATTCAGTTGCCTATGCATTTCGGATGATCCCTCTTGAGCATGTATGCTTTTGCTACTTGTTCTAAATCATATTCTCTTCCGCAAACAGCGAAACGCTTTGACTCGGTGAGTTTCGTGGCATTCCGACTTCGATGCCCCTGTTGCCGAATTTCAGTTGCCTTTCAATTTCGGGTGATCCCTTTTGAGCATGTATTCTTCTGCTACTTGTTCTACATCACACTTCCTTCCACAAACAGCGAAATGCTTTGACTCGGTGACTTTCGCAGCATTCCGCCTTCGATGCCCCGGTTGCCAAAATTCAGTTGCCTTTGAATTTCGGGTGATCCCTCTTGAGCATGTATGCTTCTGCTACTTGTTCTACATCACACTTCCTTCCTCAAACAGCGAAACGCTTTGACTCAGTCACTTTTTCGACATTCCGACTTCGAGGCCCCGATTGCCGAAATTAAGTTGCCTTTGAATTTCGGGTGATCCCTTTTGAGCATGTATGCTTCTGCTACTTGTTCTACATCACACTTCCTTCCTTAAATAGCGAAACGCTTTGACTCGGTGACTTTTTTGACATTCCGACTTCGATGTCCCAATTGCCGAAATTCAGTTGCCTTTGAATTTCGGGTGATCCCTCTTAAGCATGTATGCTTCTGCTACTGGTTCTACGTCACACTTCCTTCCTTAAATAGCGAAATGCTTTGACTCATTGAGTTTCGCGGCGTTCCGCCTTCGATGACCCGGTTCCGAAATTCAGTTGCCTATGCATTTCGGATGATCCCTCTTGAGCATGTATGCTTTTGCTACTTGTTCTAAATCATATTCTCTTCCGCAAACAGCGAAACGCTTTGACTCGGTGAGTTTCGTGGCATTCCGACTTCGATGCCCCTGTTGCCGAATTTCAGTTGCCTTTGAATTTCGGGTGATCCCTTTTGAGCATGTATTCTTCTGCTACTTGTTCTACATCAAACTTCCTTCCTTAAACAGCGAAATGCTTTGACTCGGTGAGTTTCCCGGCATTCCGACTTCGATGACCCGGTTGCCGAAATTAAGTTGCCTTTGAATTTCGGGTGATCCCTCTTGAGCATATATGCTTCTGCTACTTGTTCTACATCACACTTCCTTCCTTAAACAGCGAAACGCTTTGACTCGGTGACTTTTGCGGCATTCCGACTTCGATGCCCCGGTTGCCGAAATTCAGTTGCCTTTGAATTTCGGGTGATCCCTCTTGAGCATGTATGCTTCTGCTACTTGTTCTACGTCACACTTTCCTTCCTTAAACAACGAAACGCTTTGACTCGGTGAGTTTCGCGGCATTCCGCATTCGATGACCCGGTTCCGAAATTCAGTTGCCTATGCATTTCGGATGATCCCTCTTGAGAATGTATGCTTCTGCTACTTGTTCTACATCACACTTCCTTCCGCAAACAGTGAAACGCTTTTACTCGGTGAGTTTCGCGGCATTCCGACTTTGATGCCCCGGTTGCCGAAATTCAGTTGCCTTTGAATTTCGGATGATCCCTCTTAAGCATGTATGCTTCTGCTACTTGTTCTACATCACACTCTCTTCCGCAAATGGCCAAACGCTTTGACTCTGTGAGTTTTGCGGCATTCCGACTTCGATGCCCCGGTTGCCGAAATTCAGTTGCCTTTGAATTTCGGGTGCTCCCTCTTGAGCATGTGTGGTTCTGCTACTTGTTCTACGTCACACTTCCTTCCGCAAACAGCGAAACGCGTTGACTCTGTGAGTGTCGCGGCGTTCCGACTTCGATGACCCGGTTGCCGAAATTCAGTTGCGTATGAATTTCGGGTGATCCCTCTTGAACATGTATGCTTCTCCTACTTGTTCTACATCACACTTCCTTCCTTAAACAGCGAAACGCTTTGACTTCGTGAGTTTCGCGGCATTCCGACTTCGATGCCCGGTTGCCGAAATTAAGTTGCCTTTGAATTTCGGGTGATCCCTCTTGAGCATGTATGCTTCTGCTACTTGTTCTACATCAAACTTCCTTCCATAAACAGCGAAACGCTTTGACTCGGTGAGTTTCACGGCATTCCGACTTGGATGCCCCGGTTGCCGAAATTCAGTTGCCTTTGAATTTCGGGTGATCCCTCTTGAGCATGTATGCTTCTGCTACTTGTTCTACATCACACTTCCTTCCTTAAACAGCGAAACGCTTTGACTCAGTCACTTTTTCGACATTCCGACTTCGATGCCCCGATTGCCGAAATTCAGTTGCCTTTGAATTTCGGGTGATCCCTGTTGAGGATGTATGCTTCTGCTACTTGTTCTACATCACACTTCCTTCCTCAAGCAGCGAAACGCTTTGCCTCGGTGACTTTTTTGACATTCCGACTTCGATGTCCCGATTGCCGATATTCAGTTGCCTTTGAATTTCGGGTGGTCCTTCTTGAGCATGTTTGCTTCTGCTACTTGTTCTACATCACACTACCTTCCTTAAACAACAAAACGCTTTGACTCGGTGAGTTTCGGGGCATTCCGACTTCGATGCCCCGGTTGCCGAAATTCAGTTGCCTTTGAATTTCGGGTGATCCCTCTTGAGCATGTATGCTTCTGCTACTTGTTCTACATCACAATTCCTTCCTCAAACAGTGAAACGCTTTGACTCGGTGACTTTGGCGGCATTCCGATTTTGATGCCCCGGTTGCCGAAATTCAGTTGCCTTTGAATTTCGGGTGATCCCTCTTGATCATGTATGCTTATGCTACTGGTTCTACATCACACTTCCTACCTTAAACAGCGAAACGCTTTTACTCGGTGAGTTTCGTGGCATTCCGACTTCGATGCCCCAGTTGCCGTAATTAAGTTGCCTTCGAATTTCGGGAGATCCCTCTTGAGCATGTATGCTTCTGCTACTTGTTCTACATCACACTTCCTTCCTTAAACAGCGAAACGCTTTGACTCGATGAGTTTCGCGGCATTCCGACTTCGATGCCCCGGTTGCCGCAATTCAGTTGCCTTTGAATTTCGGGTGGTCCCTCTTGAGCATGTTTGCTTCTGCTACTTGTTCTACATCACACTACCTTCCTTAAACAACAAAACGCTTTGACTCGGTGAGTTTCGCGGCATTCCGACTTCGATGCCCCGGTTGCCGAAATTCAGTTGCCTTTGAATTTCGGGTGATCCCTCTTGAGCATGTATGCTTCTGCTACTTGTTCTACATCACACTCTCTTCCGCAATGGCTAACGCTTTGACTCGTGAGTTTCGCGGCATTTCGACTTCGATGCCCCGGTTGCCGAAATTCAGTTGCCTTTGAATTTCGGGTGATCCCTCTTGAGCATGTATGCTTATGCTACTGGTTCTACATCACACTTCCTTCCTTAAACAGCGAAACGCTTTTACTCGGTGAGTTTCGCGGCATTCCGACTTCGATGCCCCAGTTGCCGAAATTAAGTTGCCTTCGAATTTCGGGAGATCCCTCTTGAGCATGTATGCTTCTGCTACTTGTTCTACATCACACTTCCTTTCGCAAACAGCGAAACGCTTTGACTCGGTGAGTTTCGCGGCATTCCGACTTCGATGCCCCGGTTGCCGAAATTCAGTTGCCTTTGAATTTCGGGTGATCTCTCTTGAGCATGTATGCTTCTGCTACTTGTTCTACGTCACACTTCCTTCCTTAAACAACGAAACGATTTGACTCGGTGAGTTTCGCGGCATTCCGAATTCGATGCCCCGGTTGCTGAAAGTCAGTCGCCTTTCAATTTCGGGTGATCCCTCTTGAGCATGTATGCTTCTGCTTCTTGTTCTACATCACACTTCCTTCCTCAAATAGTGAAACGCTTTGACTCGGTGACTTTGGCGGCATTCCGACTTTGATGCCCCGTTTGCCGAAATTCAGTTGCCCTTGAATTTCGGGTGATCCCTCTTGAGCACGTATGCTTCTGCTACTTGTTCTACGTCACACTTCCTTCCTTAAACAACGAAATGCTTTGACTCGGTGAGTTTCGCGGCATTGCGACTTCGATGCCCCGGTTGCTGAAAGTCAGTCGCCTTTTAATTTCGGGTGATCCCTTTTGAGCATGTATGCTTCTGCTACTTGTTCTACATCACACTTCCTTCCTTAAACAGCGAAACGCTTTGACTCGGTGAGTTTCGCGGCATTCCGACTTCGATGCCCCTGTTGCTGAAATTAAGTTGCCTTTGAATTTCGGGTGATCCCTCTTGAGCATGTATGCTTCTGCTACTTGTTCTACATCACACTTCCTTCCGCAAACAGCGAAACGCTTTTACTCGGTGAGTTTCGCGGCATTCCGACTTTGATGCCCCGGTTGCCGAAATTCAGTTGCCTTTGAATTTCGGATGATCCCTCTTGAGCATGTATGCTTCTGCTACTTGTTCTACATCACACTCTCTTCCGCAAATGGCCAAACGCTTTGACTCCGTGAGTTTCGCAGCATTCCGACTTCGATGCCCTGGTTCCCGAAATTCAGTTGCCTTTGAATTTCGGGTGATCCCTCTTGAGCATGTATGGTTCTGCTACTTGTTCTACGTCACACTTCCTTCCGCAAACAGCGAAACGCTTTGACTCTGTGAGTTTCGCGGCATTCCGACTTCGATGACCCGGTTGCTGAAATTCAGTTGCCTTTGAATTTCGGGTGATCCCTCTTGAGCATGTATGCTTCTGCTACTTGTTCTACATCACACTTCCTTCCTCAAACAACGAAACGCTTTGACTCATTGACTTTTTCGACATTCAGACTTCGATGCCCCGTTGCCGAAATTAAGTTGCCTTTGAATTTCGGGTGATCCCTCTTGAGCATGTATGCTTCTGCTACTTGTTCTACATCAAACTTCCTTCCTTAAACAGCGAAACGCTTTGACTCGATGAGTTTTGCGGCATTCCGACTTGGATGCCCCCGGTTGCCGAAATTCAGTTGCCTTTGAATTTCGGGTGATCCTCTTGAGCATGTATGCTTCTGCTACTTGTTCTACATCACACTTCCTTCCTTAAACAGCGAAACGCTTTGACTCGGTGAGTTTCGCGGCATTCCGACTTCGATGCCCCGGTTGCCGAAATTCAGTTGCCTTTGAATTTCGGGTGATCCCTCTTGAGCATGTATGCTTCTGCTACTTGTTCTACATCAAACTTCCTTAAACAGCGAAACGCTTTGACTTCGGTGAGTTTCGCGGCATTCCGACTTCGATGCCCCGGTTGCCGAAATTCAGTTGCCTTTGAATTTCGGGTGATCCCTCTTGAGCATGTATGCTTCTGCTACTTGTTCTACATCAGACTTCCTTCCATAAACAGCGAAACGCTTTGACTCGGTGAGTTTCGCGGCATTCCGACTTGGATGACCCGGTTGCCGAAATTCAGTTGCCTATGAATTTCGGGTGATCCCTCTTGAGCATGTATGCTTCTGCTACTTGTTCTACATCACACTTCCTTCCTTAAACAGCGAAACGCTTTGACTCGGTGAGTTTCGCGGCATTCCGACTTCGATGTCCGGTTTGTCGAAATTCAGTTGCCTTTGAATTTCGGGTGATCCCTCTTGAGCATGTATGCTTCTGGCTACTTGTTCTACATCAAACTTCCTTCCTTAAACAGCGAAACGCTTTGACTCGGTGAGTTTCGCGGCATTCCGACTTCGATGCCCCGGTTGCCGAAATTAAGTTGCCTTTGAATTTCGGGTGATCCCTCTTGAGCATGTATGCTTCTGCTACTTGTTCTACATCCATAAATAGCGAAACGCTTTGGCTTGGTGAGTTTCGCGGCTTTCCGACTTCGATGCACTAGTTGCCGAAATTCAGTTGCCTTTGAATTTCGGGTGATCCCTCTTGAGCATGTATGCTTCTGCTACTTGTTCTACATCGGACTTGCTTCCGCAAACGGCGAAACGCTTTGACTCCGTGAGTTTCGTGGCGTTCCGACTTCGATGACCCGGTTGCTGAAATTCAGTTGCCTATGAATTTCGGGTGATCCCTCTTGAGCATGTGTGCTTCTGCTACTTGTTCTACTTCACACTTCCTTCCTTAAACAGCCGAAACGCTTTAACTCGGTGAGTTTCGCGGCATTCTGACTTCGATGCCCCGGTTGCCGAAATTCAGTTGCCTTTAAATTTCTGGTGATCCCTCTTGAGCATGTATGCTTCTGCTACTTGTTCTACATCACATTCTCTTCCGCAAACAGCGAAACGCTTTGACTCGGTGAGTTTCGCGGCATTCCGACTTCGATGCCCCGGTTGCCGAAATTCAGTTGCCTTTGAATTTCGGGTGATCCCTCTTGAGCATGTATGCTTCTGCTACTTGTTCTAGATCAGACTTCCTTCCTTAAAAGGGAAACGCTTTGACTCGGGTGAGTTTCGCGGCATTCCGACTTCGATGCCCCGGTTGCCGAAATTAAGTTGCCTTTGAATTTCTGGTGATCCCTCTTGAGCATGTATGCTTCTGCTACTTGTTCTACATCACATTCTCTTCCACAAACAGCAAAACGCTTTGAGTCGGTGAGTTTCGTGGCATTCCGACTTCGATGCCCCTGTTGCCGAAATTCAGTTGCCTTTGAATTTCAGGTGATTCCCTCTTGAGCATGTATGCTTCTGCTACTTGTTCTACATCAAACTTCCTTCCTTAAACAGCGAAATGCTTTGACTCGGTGAGTTTCGCGGCATTCCGACTTCGATGACCCGGTTGCCGAAATTAAGTTGCCTTTGAATTTCGGGTGATCCCTCTTGAGCATGTATGCTTCTGCTACTTGTTCTACATCACACTTCCTTCCTGAAACAGCGAAACGCTTTGACTAGGTGAGTTTTGCGGCATTTTGACTTCGATGCCCCGGTTGCCGAAAGTCAGTTGCCTTTCAATTTCGGGTGATCCCTCTTGAGCATGCTTCTGCTACTTGATCATACTTCCTTCCTCAAACAGCGAAACGCTTGGACTCGGTGACTTTTGCGGCATTCCGACTTCGATGCCCCAGTTGACGAAATTCAGTTGCCTTTGAATTTCAGGTGATCCCTCTTGAGCATGTAAGCTTCTGCTACTTGTTCTACATCACACTTCCTTCCTCAAACAGCGAAACGCTTTTTGATTAGTACTTAAAAGTGCATGTTTATCAAGGTTTTATATCATCATTTTGCACTTGAAGTATCAATAACTCCTTAACGAAAGCATGTTTTATAGTAACAAGTTTGATATTATAAGATACCTTAATTTATAGTAAATGCTCATTTTAAATGCAGGACTATCACATAGATAAAAGGATTGATTGATGAGTTTAAGCATTGAAAGTTAAAGGACAAAGAGATGGCCAAACTTAGAAAAGAGATGTCGGTGCAGTCCAAACCGGAACATTGCTCGGTAATTGGATCATATCTGGAGCTCTAGATCTCGGATGTAGGTCCATTTTATATGGATGGAAAGGTAAAACATAGGCCTACAACTTTCATTTGGACACCAAGATCAAAGAAGGCCGTTTTCAAGTCCAAATTATAGGAACAACGAAGAAGTCCGAAGCTGTCCTGCAGCCCAGACACTATTTAGTGTTCAGCCCATATCTTGAGTTCTAGAAGTCCAAATGACCTCATCTTTTTTTTTGTTGGAAAGCTGAGATAATTTACTAGAACATTCCTGAGGATTCTTGGCAAATTATGATGTTAGCAATGACGTCTTGTTCAGACAAGAAGATAAGGATTGTTATCAAGTCAAGATGTGGCCACCCACTCATCAATTAGTCAACAAATCAATAGTTCCAAATTTTGGCCTATAAAAGGAGGCACTTACCATGTATTGAGGCATCTTGGTTTCCAGATCAAGATCATGCTCTTGCTTTCTCTCTTTGTATTGCTTATGTCTTGCTTTCATTAATATCAAGTTTATGCACTTCATTTCCTTTCCTTTACTTAGTTAACCTCTTTCTCATTTATATTCTTATCTTGTTCATTTATGTTTCTTTCTTTCATTATGTTCAGCTAAGTTAATTATGTCAAGGTGAAAAGGGTACACTAATGGTGTAAGAATAAGTATAATATAAACTTAACATGGACCTTAACGTTGGATACTAACATGTTTTATATTTGTTATCTTGTTCACTTTTAATACTTTGCTTGTTAAATGGTTAATCTAGATTTATGTTGTATAACACTTGGTACAACAAATACTTGGCACTTTCATAGCACATACTGTATGGTATAACCGACACCTGAGCTATGAAAGGAACTTGATTTGTTGTTAACATAAGTTATAATCATGAATGCCTGCCAACATTTACAAGTATTAGCTTTATTCGAATAAGATAACTAATGTAATCATGTTAACAATTTATAATCTGATTGGAACCTCCTTTATGTGTGGTTTCCAATTGAGTAATAAGAGTTTATACTATACTTGTTTGAAATACCATTAGTGGATCCTTTAACCTTGACATTTGTTTTTATCGTTGTTTAATCCTTACGTTAATCTTTCATCTCAAAGTTCTTATTAATTTCTTCATCTTCTGCTTTCATTATTATTATTATTATTATTATTATTATTATTATTATTTACATTCTATTTATATTATATAATATATATATATTTGATCTTTTCATAAACTTAGTATATAGGCTGGAAACCTGTGACCCGATATCTAGATCATTCTCAAGTATAACAACGCCACGTACTGAGTATAATAATAATTATTATTGTTATTATTGTTGTTATTGTTGTTGTTGTTGTTGTTGTTGTTGTTGTCGTCTTGTTATTTATAATTTATACAATTAACCTCTTTGTGGTTCGACCCCGGTCTGGCCGGGTTATTTATTATTTCGACACTCCTGCACTTGGGAGAAGACATCAAGCTTTTGGTCGTGTCACTTTTACTCGGTGAGTTTCGCGGCATTCTGACTTTGAAGCCCCGGTTGCCGAAATTCAGTTGCCTTTGAATTTTGGGTGATCCGTCTTGAGCATGTATGCTTCTGCTACTTGTTCTACATCAGACTTGCTTCCACAAACGGCAAAACGCTTTGACTCAGTGAGTTTCGCGGTGTTCCGACTTCGATGACCCGGTTGCCGAAATTCAGTTGCCTATGAATTTCGGGTGATCCCTCTTGAGCATGTATGCTTCTGCTACTTGTTCTACATCACACTTCCTTCCGCAAACAGCGAAACGCTTTTACTCGGTGAGTTTCGCGACATTCCGACTTCGATGCCCCGGTTGCCGAAATTCAGTTGCCTTTGAATTTCGGGTGATCCCTCTTGAGCATGTATGCTTCTCCTACTTGTTCTACATCACACTTCCTTCCTCAAACAACGAAACGCTTTGACTCGGTGACTTTTGCGGCATTCCGACTTCGATGCCCCGATTGCCGCAATTCAGTTGCCTTTGAATTTCGGGTGATCCCTCTTGAGCATGTATGCTTCTGCTACTTGTTCCACGTCACACTTCCTTCCGTAAACAACGAAACGCTTTGACTCGGTGAGTTTCACGGCATTCCGACTTCGATGCCCCGGTTGCCGAAATTCAGTGGCCTTTGAATTTCGGGATATCCCTCTTGAGCATGTATGCTTCTGCTACTTGTTCTACATCACACTTCCTTCCTCAAACAGTGAAACGCTTTGACTCGGTGACTTTTTGCAGCATTCCGACTTCGATGCCCCGGTTGCCGAAATTCAGTTGCCTTTGAATTTCGGGTGATCCCTCTTGAGCATGTATGCTTCTGCTACTGGTTCTACGTCACACTTCCTTCCTTAAACAGCGAAACGCTTTTACTCGGTGAGTTTCGCGGCATTCCGACTTCGATGCCCCGGTTGCCGAAATTAAGTTGCCTTTGAATTTCGGGAGATCCCTCTTGAGCATGTATGCTTCTGCTACTTGTTCTACATCACACTTCCTTCCTTAAACAGCGAAACGCTTTGACTCGGTGAGTTTCACGGCATTCCGACTTCGATGCCCGGTTGCCGAAATTCAGTTGCCTTTAAATTTCGGGTGATCCCTCTTGAGCATGTTTGCTTCTGCTACTTGTTCTACATCACACTTCCTTCCTAAAACTGTGAAACGCTTTGACTCGGTGACTTTTGCAGCATTCCGACTTCGATGCCCCGGTTTCCGAAATTCATTTGCCTTTGAATTTCGGGTGATCTCTCTTGAGCATGTATGCCGCGGCACACTTTCTTCCTTAAACGCGAAACGCTTCAGCAGTAGTTTTCCGAATTCAGTTGCCTTTGAATTTCGGGTGTGAAGCATGTATGCTTCTGCTACTGGTTCTACATCACACTTTCTTCCTTAAACAAGAAACGCTTTTCCGAGTCGGTGAGTTTTCGCGGCCTTCCGACTTCGATGCCCCGGTTGCCGAAATTCAGTTGCCTTTGAATTTCGGGTGATCCCTCTTGAGCATGTATGCTTTTGCTACTTGTTCTACATCACACTTCCTTCCTCAAACAGTGAAACGCTTTGACTCGGTGACTTTTGCAGCATTCCGACTTCGATGCCCCGGTTGCCGAAATTCAGTTGCCTTTGAATTTCGAGTGATACCTCTTGAGCATGTATGCTTCTGCTACTGGTTCTACGTCACACTTTCTTCCTTAAACAAGCGAAACGCTTTCACTCGGTGAGTTTCGCGGCATTCGGACTTCGATGACCCGGTTCTGAAATTCAGTTGCCTATGAATTTCGGATGATCCCTCTTGAGCATGTATGGTTTTGCTACTTGTTCTACATCACACTTCCTTCCGCAAAAAGCGAAACGCTTTTACTCGGTGTGTTTCGCGACATTCCGACTTCGATGCCCCGGTTGCCGAAATTCAGTTGCCTTTGAATTTCGGGTGATCCCTCTTGAGCATGTATGCTTCTGCTACTTGTTCTACATCACACTTCCTTCCTCAAAACAGTGAAACGCTTTGACTCGGTGACTTTTGCGGCATTCCGACTTCGATGCCCCGGTTGCCGAAATTCAGTTGCCTTTGAATTTGGGGTGATCCCTCTTGAGCATGTATGCTTCTGCTACTGGTTCTACGTCACACTTCCTTCCTGAAACAGCGAAACGCTTTGACTCAGTGAGTTTCGCGGCGTTCCGCCTTCGATGACCCGGTTCCGAAATTCAGTTGCCTATGCATTTCGGATGATCCCTCTTGAGCATGTATGCTTTTGCTACTTGTTCTACATCACACTTCCTTCCGCAAAAAGCGAAACGCTTTTACTCGGTGAGTTTCGCGGCATTCCGACTTCGATGCCCCGGTTGCCGAAATTAAGTTCCCTTTGAATTTCGGGAGATCCCTCTTGAGCATGTATGCTTCTGCTACTTGTTCTACATCACACTTCCTTCCTTAAACAGCGAAACGCTTTGACTCGGTGAGTTTCACGGCATTCCGACTTCGATGCCCCGGTTGCCGAAATTCAGTTGCCTTTGAATTTCGGGTGATCCCTCTTGAGCATGTATGCTTCTGCTACTGGTTCTACGTCACACTTTCTTCCTTAAACAACGAAACGCTTTCACTCAGTGAGTTTCGCGGCATTCGGACTTCGATGACCCGGTTCTGAAATTCAGTTGCCTATGAATTTCGGATGATCCCTCTTGAGCATGTAATGGTTGCTACTGTTCTACATCACATCTTCCTTCCGCAAAAAGCGAAACGCTTTTACTCGGTGTGTTTCGCGACCTTCCGACTTCGATGCCCCGGTTGCCGAAATTCAGTTGCCTTTGAATTTCGGGTGATCCCTCTTGAGCATGTATGCTTCTGCACTTG
>NW_027340131.1:1140323-1161015 GCF_005239225.2 Populus alba | reverse complement strand
ACTTTCTTCCGCAAGGGCGTATGGCGAAACGCTTTGACTCGGTGAGTTTCGCGGCATTCCGACTTCGATGCCCCGGTTGCCGAAATTCAGTTGCCTTTGAATTTCGGGTGATCCCTCTTGAGCATGTATGCTTCTGCTACTTGTTCTACATCACACTTCCTTCCGCAAACAGGGCGTAACAGCTTTGACTCGGTGAGTTTCGGGCGGCATTCCGACTTCGATGCCCCGTTGCCGAATTCAGTGCCTTTGAATTTCGGGTGATCCCTCTTAAGCATGTATGCTTCTGCTACTTGTTCTACATCACACTCGCTTCCGCAAACAGCGAAACGCTTTGACTCGGTGAGTTTTGAGGCATTCCGACTTGGATTCCCCGGTTGCCGAAATTCAGTTGCCTTTGAATTTCGGGTGATCCCTCTTGAGCATGTATGCTTCTGCTACTTGTTCTACATCACACTCGCTTCCGCAAACAGGGCGTAACGCTTTGACTCGGTTGAGTTTCGCCGGCATTCCGACTTCGATGCCCCGGTTGCCGAAATTCAGTTGCCTTTGAATTTCGGGTGATCCCTCTTGAGCATGTATGCTTCTGCTACTTGTTCTCATCACACTTCCTTCCGCAAACAGGGCGAAACGCTTTGACTCGGTGAGTTTCGAGGCATTCCCGACTTGGATGCCCCGGTTGCCGAAATTCAGTTGCCTTTGAATTTCGGGTGATCCCTCTTGAGCATGTATGCTTCTGCTACTTGTTCTACATCACACTCGCTTTCCGCAAACAGCGAAACGCTTTGACTCAGTGAGTTTTCGGCATTCCGACTTGGATTCCCCGGTTGCCCGAAATTCAGTTGCCTTTGAATTTCGGGTGATCCCTCTTGAGCATGTATGCTTCTGCTACTTGTTCTACATCACACTCTTCCGCGAAAACAGCATCGAAACGCTTTGACTCAGCATTCGCGACTTTTCGATGCCCCGGTTGCCGAATTCAGTTGCCTTTGAATTTCGGGTGATCCCTCTTGAGCATGTATGCTTCTGTTTCTTGTTCTAGCATCACAGTTCTTCCGCGCACAGCGAAACGCTTTGACTCGCGAGTTTCGCGGCATTGACTTCGATGCCCCGGTTGCCCAGTTGCCTTTGAATTCGGGTGACTTGAGCATTCTTCTGCTACTTGTCACATCTTGTATTCCCGGTTGCCGAAATTCAGTTGCCTTTGAATTTCGGGTGATCCCTCTTGAGCATGTATCTTCTGCTACTTGTTCTACATCACAACTTCTTCCGCAAAACGCTTTGACTCGGTGAGTTTTTGGCATTCCGACTTCGATTCCCCGGTTGCCGAAATTCAGTTGCCTTTGGAATTTCGGGTGATCCTCTTGAGCATGTATGCTTCTGCTACTTGTTCTACATCACACTTTCCTTCCGCAAACAGCGAAACGCTTTGACTCGTGAGTTTCGCGGCATTCCGACTTCGATGCCCCGGTTGCCGAAATTTCAGTTCCTTTGAATTTCGGGTGATCCTCTTGAGCATGTATGCTTCTGCTACTTGTTCTACATCACACTCGCTTCCGCAAACAGGCGAAACGCTTTGACTCGGTGAGTTTGAGGCATTCCGACTTGGATTCCCCGGTTGCCGAAATTCAGTTGCCTTTGAAATTTCGGGTGATCCCTCTTGAGCATGTATGTCTTCTGCTACTTGTTCTACATCACACTTCCTTCGCTTTCCTCACATTTGAAGCGCTAAACGCTTTGAATTTCGGGTTCTTTTGTGAATGAGCATGTATGCTTCTGCTACTTGTTCTACTCACAGTTTCCTTCTTAAAACGCTTTGACTCGGGTTGAGGCATTCTCCGACTTATTCCCCGGTTGCCGAAATTCAGTTGCCTTTGAATTTTCGGGTGATCCTCTTGAGCATGTATGCTTCTGCTACTTGTTCTACATCACACTTCCTTCCGCAAACAGCGAAACGCTTTGACTCGGTGAGTTTCGCGGCATTCCGACTTCGATGCCCCGAGGTTGCCGAAATTCAGTTGGCCTTTGAATTTCGGGTGATCCCTCTTGAGCATGTATGCTTCTGTTTACTTGTTCTACATCACACTTCCTTCCGCACAGCGAAAACGCTTTGACGTCGGCGAGTTTCGCAGCATTCCGACTTCGATGCCCAGGTTGCCGAAATTCAGTTGCCTTTGAATTTCGGGTGATCCCTCTTGAGCATGTATGCTTCTGCTACTTGTTCTACATCACACTCGCTTCCGCAACAGCGAAACGCTTTGACTCGGTGAGTTTGAGGCATTCCGACTTGGATTCCCGGTTGCCGAAATTCAGTTTCCTTTGAATTTCGGGTGATCCCTCTTGAGCATGTATGCTTCTGCTACTTGTTCTACATCACACTCGCTTCCGCAAACAGCGAAACGCTTTGACTCGGTGAGTTTTGCGGCATTCCAACTTGGATTCCCTGGTTGCTGAAATTCAGTTGCCTTGAATTTTCGGGTGATCTCTTGAGCAATGTATGCTTCTGCTACTTGTTGTACATCACACTTCTTCCGCAAACAAAGGGCGTAACGCTTTGACTCGGATGAGTTTCGCGGCATTCCGACTTCGATGCCCCGGATTGCCGAAATTCAGTTGCCTTTGAATTTCGGGTGATCCCTCTTGAGCATGTATGCTTCTGCTACTTGTTCTACATCACACTCGCTTCCGCAAACAGCGAAACGCTTTGACTCGGTGAGTTTTGAGGCATTCCGACTTGGATTCCCCGGTTGCCGAAATTCAGTTGCCTTTGAATTTCGGGTGATCCCTCTTGAGCATGTATGCTTCTGCTACTTGTTCTACATCACACTCGCTTCCGCAAACAGCGAAACGCTTTGACTCGGTGAGTTTTGAGGCATTCCGACTTGGATTCCCCGGTTGCCGAAATTCAGTTGCCTTTGAATTTCGGGTGATCCCTCTTGAGCATGTATGCTTCTGCTACTTGTTCTACATCACACTTCCTTCCTCAAAAGGGCGTAACGCTTTGACTCGTTGAGTTTCCGCGGCATTCCGACTTCGATGCCCCGATTGCCGAAATTCAGTTGCCTTTGAATTTCGGGTGATCCCTCTTGAGCATGTATGCTTCTGCTACTTGTTCTACATCACAACTCGCTTCCGCAAACAGCGAAACGCTTTGACTCGGTGAGTTTTGCGGCATTCCGACTTGGATTCCCCGGTTGCCGAAATTCAGTTGCCTTTGAATTTCGGGTGATCCCTCTTGAGCATGTATGCTTCTGCTACTTGTTCTACATCACACTCGCTTCCGCAAACAACGAAACGCTTTGACTCGGTGAGTTTTGAGGCATTCCGCCTTGGATTCCCCGGTTGCCGAAATTCAGTTGCCTTTGAATTTCGGGTGATCCCTCTTGAGCATGTATGCTTCTGCTACTTGTTCTACATCACACTCGCTTCCGCAAACAGCGAAACGCTTTGACTCGGTGAGTTTTGCGGCATTCCGCCTTTGGATTCCCCGGTTGCCGAAATTCAGTTGCCTTTGAATTTCGGGTGATCCCTCTTGAGCATGTATGCTTCTGCTACTTGTTCTACATCACACTCGCTTCCGCAAACAGCGAAACGCTTTGACTCGGTGAGTTTCGCGGCATTCCGACTTCGATACCCCGGTTGCCGAAATTTAGTTGCCTATGAATTTCGGGTGATCCCTCTTGAGCATGTATGCTTCTGCTACTTGTTCTACACCACACTTCTTTCCGCACAGGGCGTAACGCTTTGACTCGACGAGTTTCGCAGCATTCCGACTTCGATGCCCAGGTTGCCGAAATTCAGTTGCCTTTGAATTTCGGGTGATCCCTCTTGAGCATGTATGCTTCTGGTACTTGTTCTACATCACACTCGCTTCCGCAAACAGCGAAACCCTTTGACTCGGTGAGTTTTGAGGCATTCCGACTTGGATTCCCCGGTTGCCGAAATTCAGTTGCCTTTGAATTTCGGGTGATCCCTCTTGAGCATGTATGCTTCTGCTACTTGTTCTACATCACACTCGCTTCCGCAAACAGCGAAACGCTTTGACTCGGTGACTTTTGAGGCATTCCGACTTGGATTCCCCGGTTGCCGAAATTCAATTGCCTTTGAATTTCGGGTGATCCCTCTTGAGCATGTATGCTTCTGCTTCTTGTTCTACATCACAGTTCCTTCCTCAAAGGGCGTAACGCTTTGACTCGTTGAGTTTCGCGGCATTCCGACTTCGATGCCCCGCTTGCCAAAATTCATTTGCCATTGAATTTCGGGTGATCCCTCTTGAGCATGTATGCTTCTGCTACTTGTTCTACATCACACTCGCTTCCGCAAACAGCGAAACGCTTTGTTTCGGTGAGTTTTGAGGCATTCCGACTTGGATTCCCCGGTTGCCGAAATTCAGTTGCCTTTGAATTTCGGGTGATTTCTCTTGAGCATGTATGCTTCTGCTACTTGTTGTACATCACACTTCTTCCTCAAAGGGCGTAACGCTTTGACTCGTTGAGTTTCGCGGCATTCCGACTTCGATGCCCCGATTGCCGAAATTCAGTTGCCTTTGAATTTCGGGTGATCCCTCTTGAGCATGTATGCTTCTGCTACTTGTTCTACATCACACTCGCTTCCGCAAACAGCGAAACGCTTTGACTCGGTGAGTTTTGCGGCATTAAAACTTGGATACCCTGGTTGCCGAAATTCAGTTGCCTTTGAATTTTGGGTGATCCCTCTTGAGCATGTATGGTTCTGCTACTTGTTCTACAGCACACTTCCTTCCTCAAAGGGCGTAACGCTTTGACTCGTTGAGTTTCGCGGCATTCCTACATCAATGCCCCGATTGCCCAAATTCAGTTGCCTTTGAATTTCGGGTGATCCCTCTTGAGCATGTATGCTTCTGCTACTTGTTCTACATCACACTCGCTTCCGCAAATAGCGAAACGCTTTGATTCGGTGAGTTTTGAGGCATTCCGACTTGCATTCCCCGGTTGCCGAAATTCAGTTGCCTTTGAATTTCGGGTGATCCCTCTTGAGCATGTATGCTTCTGCTTCTTGTTCTACATCACACTTCCTTCCTCAAAGGGCGTAACGCTTTGACTCGTTGAGTTTCGCGGCATTCCGACTTCGATGCCCCGATTGCCGAAATTCATTTGCCTTTGAATTTCGGGTGATCCCTCTTGAGCATGTATGCTTCTGCTACTTGTTCTACATCACACTCGCTTCCGCAAACAGCGAAACGCTTTGACTCGGTGAGTTTTGAGGCATTTCCGACTTGGATTCCCCGGTTGCCGAAATTCAGTTGCCTTTGAATTTCGGGTGATCCCTCTTGAGCATGTATGCTTTTGCTACTTGTTCTACATCACACTTCCTTCAGCAACAGCGAAACGCTTTGACTCCGGTGAGTTTTGCGGCATTCCGACTTGGATTCCCTGGTTGCCGAAATTAAGTTGCCTTTGAATTTCGGGTGATCCCTCTTGAGCATGTATGCTTCTGCTACTTGTTCTACATCAGACTTCCTTCCGCAAATGGCGAAACACTTTGACTCGGTGAGTTTCTCGGCATTCCTACTTCGATGCCCCGGGTGCCGAAATTTTTATTGCCTATGAATTTCGGGTGATCCCTCTTGAGCATGTATGCTTCTGCTACTTGTTCTACACCACACTTCCTTCCGCACAGGGCGTAAAGCTTTGACTCGGCGAGTTTCGCGGCATTCCGACTTCGATGCCCAGGTTGCCGAAATTCAGTTGCCTTTGAATTTCGGGTGATCCCTCTTGAGCATGTATGCTTCTGCTACTTGTTCTACATCACACTCGCTTCCGCAAACAGCGAAACGCTTTGACTCGGTGAGTTTTGCGGCATTCCGAACTTGAATTCCCCGGTTGCCGAAATTCAGTTGCTTTTGAATTTCGGGTGATCCCTCTTGAGGATGTATGCTTCTGCTACTTGTTCTACATCACACTCGCTTCCGCAAACAGCGAAATGCTTTGAGTCGGTGAGTTTTGCGGCATTCCGACTTGGATTCCCTGGTTGCCGAAATTCAGTTGCCTTTGAATTTCGGGTGATCCCTCTTGAGCATGTATGCTTCTGCTTCTTGTTCTACATCACACTTCCTTCCTCAAAGGGCGTAACGCTTTGACTCGTTGAGTTTCGCGGCATTCCGACTTCGATGCCCCGATTGCCGAAATTCATTTGCCATTGAATTTCGGGTGATCCCTCTTGAGCATGTATGCTTTGCTACTTCTTCTACATCACACTCGCTTCCGCAAACAGCGAAACGCTTTGACTCAGTGAGTTTTGCGGCATTCCAACTTGGATACCCTGGTTGTCGAAATTCAGTTGCCTTTGAATTTCGGGTGATTTCTCTTGAGCATGTATGCTTCTGCTACTTGTTCTACACCACACTTCCTTCCGCACAGGGCGTAAAGCTTTGACTCGGCGAGTTTCGCAGCATTCTGACTTCGATGCCCAGGTTGCCGAAATTTAGTTGCCTTTGAATTTCGGGTGATCCCTCTTGAGCATTTGTGCTTCTGCTACTTGTTGTATATCACACTTCCTTCCGCAAAGGGCGTAACGCTTTGAGTCGTTGAGTTTCGCGGCATTCCGACTTCGATGCCCCGATTGCCGAAATTCAGTTGCCTTTGAATTTTGGGTGATCCCTCTTGAGCATGTATGCTTCTGTTACTTGTTCTACATCACACTCGCTTCCGCAAGCAGCGAAACGCATTGACTCGGTGAGTTTTGCGGCATTCCGACTTCGATTCCCCGGTTGCCGAAATTCAGTTGCCTTTGAATTTCGGGCGATCACTCTTGAGCATGTATGCTTCTGCTACTGGTTCTACATCAGACTTCTTCCGCAAATGGCGAAACGCTTTGACTCGGTGAGTTTCGCGGCATTCCTACTTCGATGCCCCGGGTGCCGAAATTTAGTTGCCTATGAATTTCGGGTGATCCCTCGGGAGCATATATGCTTCTGCCACTTGTTCTACGCCACACTTCCTTCCGCACAGGGCGTAACGCTTTGACTAGGTGAGTTTCGCAGCATTCCGACTTCGATGCCCAGGTTGCCGAAATTCAGTTGCCTTTGAATTTAGGGTGATCCCTCTTGAGCATGTATGCTTCTGCTACTTGTTCTACATCACACTTCCTTCCGCAAAGGGCGTAACGCTTTGACTCGATGAGTTTCGCGGCATTCCTACTTCGATGCCCCGATTGCCGAAATTCAGTTGCCTTTGAATATCCGGTGATCCCTCTTGAGCATGTATGCTTCTGCTACTTGTTCTACATCACACACGCTTCCGCAAACAGCGAAACGCTTTGACTTGGTGAGTTTGGCGACATTCTGACTTGAATTCCCCGGTTGCCGAAATTAAGTTGCCTTTGAATTTTGGGTGATCCCTCTTGAGCATGTATGCTTTTGCTACTTATTCTACATCACACTTCCTTCCTTAAACAGCGAATGCTTTGACTCGGTGAGTTTCACGGCATTCCGACTTCGATGCCTAGGTTGCCGAAATTCAGTTGCCTTTGAATTTCGGGTGATCCCTCTTGAGCATGTATGCTTCTGCTACTTGTTCTACATCACACTTCCTTCCGCAAAGGGCGTAACGCTTTGACTCGATTAGTTTCGCGTCATTCCGACTTCGATGCCCCGATTGCCGAAATTCAGTTGCCTTTGAATTTCAGGTGATCCCTCTTGAGCATGTATGCTTCTGCTAATTGTTCTCCATCACACTCGCTTCCACAAACAGCGAAACGCATTGACTCGGTGTGTTTGGCGGCATTCCGACTTGAATTCCCCGGTTGCTGAAATTCAGTTGCCTTTGAATTTCGGGATATCCCTCTTGAGCATGTATGCTTCTGCTACTTGTTCTACATCACAGTTCCTTCCTTAAACAGCGAATGATTTGACTCGGTGAGTTTCGCGGCATTCCGACTTCGATGCCCCGGTTGCCGAAATTCAGTTGCCTTTGAATTTCGGGTGATCCGTCTTGAGCATGTATGCTTCTGCTACTTGTTCTACATCACACTTCCTTCCTTAAACAGCGAATGCTTTGACTCGGTGAGTTTCACGACATTCCGACTTCGATGCCCCGGTTGCCGAAATTTAGTTGCCTTTGAATTTCGGGTGATCCCTCTTGAGCATGTATGCTTCTGCTAATTGTTCTCCATCACACTTGCTTCCGCAAACAGGGAAACGCTTTGACCCGGTGAGTTTGGCGGGATTCCGACTTGAATTCCCCGGTTGCCGAAATTCAGTTGCCTTTGAAATTCGGGTGATCCCTCTTGAGCATGTATGCTTCTGCTACTTGTTCTACATCGCACTTCATTCCTCAAAGGGCGTAACGCTTTGACTCGTTGAGTTTCGCGGCATTCCGACTTCGATGCCGCGATTGCCGAAATTCAGTTGCCTTTGAATTTCGGGTGATCCCTCTTGAGCATGTATGCTTCTGCTAATTGTTCTCCATCACACTCGCTTCCGCAAACAGTGAAACGCTTTGACTCAGTGAGTTTGGCGGCATTCCGACTTGAATTCCCCGGCTGCCGAAATTCAGTTGCCTTTGAATTTCGGGTGATCCCTCTTGAGCATGTATGCTTCTGCTACTTGTTCTACAGCACAGTTCCTTCCTTAAACAACGAATGCTTTGACTCGGTGAGTTTCACGGCATTCCGATTTCGATGCCCAGGTTGCCGAAATTCAGTTGCCTTTGAATTTCGGGTGATCCCTCTTGAGCATGTATGCTTCTGCTACTTGTTCTACAGCACAGTTCCTTCCTTAAACAGCGAATGCTTTGACTCGGTGAGTTTCGCGGCATTCCGACTTCGATGCCCCGATTGCCGAAATTCAGTTGCCTTTGAATTTCGGGTGATCCGTCTTGAGCATGTATGCTTCTGCTACTTGTTCTACATCACACTTCCTTCCTTAAACAGCGAATGCTTTGACTCGGTGAGTTTCACGGCATTCCGACTTCGATGCCCAGGTTGCCGAAATTCATTTGCCTTTGAATTTCGGGTGATCCCTCTTGAGCATGTATGCTTCTGCTACTTGTTCTACATCACACTTCCTTCCTCAAAGGGCGTAACGCTTTGACTCGTTGAGTTTCGCGGCATTCCGACTTCGATGCCGCGATTGCCGAAATTCAGTTGCCTTTGAATTTCGGGTGATCCCTCTTGAGCATGTATGCTTCTGCTAATTGTTCTCCATCACACTCGCTTCCGCAAACAGTGAAACGCTTTGACTCAGTGAGTTTGGCGGCATTCCGACTTGAATTCCCCGGTTGCCGAAATTCAGTTGCCTTTGAATTTCGGGTGATCCCTCTTGAGCATGTATGCTTCTGCTACTTGTTCTACAGCACAGTTCCTTCCTTAAACAACGAATGCTTTGACTCGGTGAGTTTCACGGCATTCCGATTTCGATGCCCAGGTTGCCGAAATTCAGTTGCCTTTGAATTTCGGGTGATCCCTCTTGAGCATGTATGCTTCTGCTACTTGTTCTACAGCACAGTTCCTTCCTTAAACAGCGAATGCTTTGACTCGGTGAGTTTCACGGCATTCCGACTTCGATGCCCCGATTGCCGAAATTCAGTTGCCTTTGAATTTCAGGTGATCCCTCTTGAGCATGTATGCTTCTGCTAATTGTTCTCCATCACACTCGCTTCCACAAACAGCGAAACGCTTTGACTCGGTGAGTTTGGCGGCATTCCGACTTGAATTCCCCGGTTGCTGAAATTCAGTTGCCTTTGAATTTCGGGTGATCCCTCTAGAGCATGTATGCTTCTGCTACTTGTTCTACATCACAGTTGCTTCCTTAAACAGCGAATGATTTGACTCGGTGAGTTTCGCGGCATTCCGACTTCGATGCCCCGGTTGCCGAAATTCAGTTGCCTTTGAATTTCGGGTGATCCGTCTTGAGCAAGTATGCTTCTGCTACTTGTTCTACATCACACTTCCTTCCTTAAACAGCGAATGCTTTGACTCGGTGAGTTTCACGACATTCCGACTTCGATGCCCCGGTTGCCGAAATTCAGTTGCCTTTGAATTTCGGGTGATCCCTCTTGAGCATGTATGATTCTGCTACTTATTCTACATCACACTTCATTCCTCAAAGGGCGTAACGCTTTGACTCGTTGAGTTTCGCGGCATTCCGACTTCGATGCCGCGATTGCTGAAATTCAGTTGCCTTTGAATTTCGGGTGATCCCTCTTGAGCATGTATGCTTCTGCTACTTGTTCTACATCACACTTGCTTCCGCAAGCAGCGAAACGCTTTGACTCGGTGAGTTTTGCGGCATTCCGACTTGGATTCCCCGGTTGCTGAAATTCAGTTGCCATTGAATTTCGGGTGATCCCTCTTGAGCATGTATGCTTCTGCTACTGGTTCTACATCAGACTTCTTCCGCAAATGGCGAAACTCTTTGACTTGGTGAGTTTCCCAGCATTCCTACTTCGATGCCCCGGTGCGAAATTTAGTTGCGTATGAATTTCGGGTGATCCCTCTTGAGCATCTATGCTTCTTCTACTTGTTCTACACCACACTTCCTTCCGCACAGGGCGTAACGCTTTGACTCGGTGAGTTTCGCAGCATTCTGACTTCGATGCCCAGGTTGCCGAAATTCAGTTGCCTTTGAATTTCGGGTGATCCCTCTTGAGCATGTATGCTTCTGCTACTTGTTCTACATCACACTTCCTTCCGCAAAGGGCGTAACGCTTTGACTCGATGAGTTTCGCGGCATTCCGCCTTCGATGCCCCGATTGCCGAAATTCAGTTGCCTTTGAATTTCAGGTGATCCCTCTTGAGCATGTATGCTTCTGCTACTTGTTCTACATCACACTCGCTTCCGCAAACAGCGAAACGCTTTGACTCGGTGAGTTTGGCGGCATTCCGACTTGAATTCCCCGGTTGCCGAAATTCAGTTGCCTTTGAATTTCGGGTGATCCCTCTTGAGCATGTATGCTTCTGCTACTTGTTCTACATCACAGTTCCTTCCTTAAACAGCGAATGATTTGACTCGGTGAGTTTCACGGCATTCCGACTTGAATTCCCCGGTTGCCGAAATTAAGTTGCCTTTGAATTTTGGGTGATCCCTCTTGAGCATGTATGCTTCTGCTACTTATTCTACATCACACTTCCTTCCTTAAACAGCGAATGCTTTGACTCGGTGAGTTTCACGGCATTCCGCCTTCGATGCCCAGGTTGCCGAAATTCATTTGCCTTTGAATTTCGGGTGATCCCTCTTGAGCATGTATGCTTCTGCTACTTGTTCTACATCACACTTCCTTCCGCAAAGGGCGTAACGCTTTGACTCGATTAGTTTCGCGTCATTCCGACTTCGATTCCCCGATTGCCGAAATTCAGTTGCCTTTGAATTTCAGGTGATCCCTCTTGAGCATGTATGCTTCTGCTAATTGTTCTCCATCACACTCGCTTCCGCAAACAGCGAAACGCTTTGACTCGGTGAGTTCAAGGATGATGGTGATTGAGGTGAGTTCTTTAAGATATGAATGAATGTTAATGATTATCTTCTCATCTTCTTCATGAATGTTTTATTATTGCAAAGAAATTTTAGAAATCATTTAGGTAATGTTATAATCTTGAATTTTTATGCACAAACCTTAGTTTTGGTATAGAGATTGCTTGATTCAATGTCTTACTTAATTTGAAAGTACTTGTTCATTCTTAAGCAATAATTAAACATTCATGAAGAAGATGAGAAGATAATCATTAACATTCATTCATATCTTAAAGAACTCACCTCAATCACCATCATCCTTGATTTGGATCCAAGAAAGAGATTAGCCAACCATGATTATATATAAGAACACTTTAATAAACATGAAATAACTTGAATCGAACTGAAATAACAAGTTTTACAAACTAAAGAACCGAAATCTACAAAGAAGAACACAACAGAATTTCAGTAAAAATTCGGACACAAATCTGACTCTAACTTTGGACAGCAATTCGACCCTCTTAGAAGCCTCCCCTGGAGATGGATATTAGAGACATATTTATAGGCAATTCTATGAGCTTTCCAGATCATTAAAGAACAGCTCATTTGGACATCTGAGTCAAAAGTTATGGGCAAAACACCGAAAGATGTTCTGGAAAATTAAATCAGGCCAGCTTGGAGAACACTTTGGTGCACGTTTTCTTCCTCCTTTATGAGCTGTTTCTTTCTTCTTGTTGACCCAAAATAATGTCACAATGTCCCCTCCAGCTTTCCATCCATGTGCTTGCCCTCTTGAATCAATTAATTGCCCAAAATAAATCAAATATTATTTGTTGTGTGGACATGTAAGATCATGGATTTGTGCTTGGGCTGATTTGGAGGCTGATTTGGGGGCTGATTTGGGGTTGGATTTAAACATCAAATAAGTATACAATTGTACCTATTATTTGGGCTAAGATTGACATTGAAACCTTGAGTGTTTTGATGGTTGAAGTTTGCACACAACATAAGGTAAGTTTGGGCTTGAAATGGATCATATGATATTCTTTTCTACAATTGGAAAATAATTGATTTTTTTGGGCAAATTTGGAGCACTTATTTGAACCAAGATTTGCTTCAATCTTCAACTAAATTTCTCTTCAATTCTTTGTTCTGAATTCCGACGTTGAATTTTCTGAAATAATTCATTTAAGCTCCAAAAACCTATCGAAACATTAAAAGAAACTTCATTACTAAAAAGCACATCACTTATTATAAAAAATTCAAATAAAAACAATAAATACATATGTAAAATAAAAGACTTAATGATACTTTTGATGCACAATCAGCGGCATTCCGACTTGAATTCCCCGGTTGCCGAAATTCAGTTGCCTTTGAATTTCGGGTGATCCCTCTTGAGCATGTATGCTTCTGCTACTTGTTCTACATCACAGTTCCTTCCTTAAACAGCGAATGCTTTGACTCAGTGAGTTTCGCGGCATTCCTACTTCGATGCCCCGGTTGCCGAAATTCAGTTGCCTTTGAATTTCGGGTGATCCGTCTTGAGCATCTATGCTTCTGCTACTTGTTCTACATCACACTTGCTTCCTTAAACAGCAAATGCTTTGACTCGGTGAGTTTCCCGGCATTCCGACTTCGATGCCCCGGTTGCCGAAATTCAGTTGCCTTTGAATTTCGGGTGATCCCTCTTGAGCATGTATGCTTCTTCTACTTGTTCTTCATCACACTTCCTTCCGCGAAGGGCGTAACGCTTTGACTCGGTGAGTTTCGCAGCATTCTGACTTCGATGCCCAGGTTGCCGAAATTCAGTTGCCTTTGAATTTCGGGTGATCCCTCTTGAGCATGTATGCTTCTGCTACTTGTTCTACATCAGACTTCTTCCGCAAATGGCGAAACTCTTTGACTCGGTGAGTTTCCCAGCATTCCTACTTCGATGCCCCAGTGCGAAATTGAGTTGCGTATGAATTTCGGGTGATCCCTCTTGAGCATCTATGCTTCTTCTACTTGTTCTACACCACACTTCCTTCCGCACAGGGCGTAACGCTTTGACTCGGTGAGTTTCGCAGCATTCTGACTTCGATGCCCAGGTTGCCGAAATTCAGTTGCCTTTGAATTTCGGGTGATCCCTCTTGAGCATGTATGCTTCTGCTACTTGTTCTACATCACACTTCCTTCCGCAAAGGGCGTAACGCTTTGACTCGATGAGTTTCGCGGCATTCCGCCTTTGATGCCCCGATTGCCGAAATTCAGTTGCCTTTGAATTTCAGGTGATCCCTCTAGAGCATGTATGCTTCTGCTACTTGTTCTACATCAAACTCGCTTCCGCAAACAGCGAAACGCTTTGACTCGGTGAGTTTGGCGGCATTCCGACTTGAATTCCCCGGTTGCCGAAATTCAAGTGCCTTTGAATTTCGGGTGATCCCTCTTGAGCATGTATGCTTCTGCTACTTGTTCTACATCACAGTTCCTTCCTTAAACAGCGAATGATTTGACTCGGTGAGTTTCACGGCATTCCGACTTGAATTCCCCGGTTGCCGAAATTAAGTTGCCTTTGAATTTTGGGTGATCCCTCTTGAGCATGTATGCTTCTGCTACTTATTCTACATCACACTTCCTTCCTTAAACAGCGAATGCTTTGACTCGGTGAGTTTCACGGCATTCCGACTTCGATGCCCAGGTTGCCGAAATTCATTTGCCTTTGAATTTCGGGTGATCCCTCTTGAGCATGTATGCTTCTGCTACTTGTTCTACATCACACTTCCTTCCGCAAAGGGCGTAACGCTTTGACTCGATTAGTTTCGCGTCATTCCGACTTCGATTCCCCGATTGCCGAAATTCAGTTGCCTTTGAATTTCAGGTGATCCCTCTTGAGCATGTATGCTTCTGCTAATTGTTCTCCATCACACTCGCTTCCGCAAACAGCGAAACGCTTTGACTCGGTGAGTTTGGCGGCATTCCGACTTGAATTCCCCGGTTGCCGAAATTCAGTTGCCTTTGAATTTCGGGTGATCCCTCTTGAGCATGTATGCTTCTGCTACTTGTTCTACATCACAGTTCCTTCCTTAAACAGCGAATGCTTTGACTCAGTGAGTTTCGCGGCATTCCTACTTCGATGCCCCGGTTGCCGAAATTCAGTTGCCTTTGAATTTCGGGTGATCCGTCTTGAGCATCTATGCTTCTGCTACTTGTTCTACATCACACTTGCTTCCTTAAACAGCGAATGCTTTGACTCGGTGAGTTTCCCGGCATTCCGACTTCGATGCCCCGGTTGCCGAAATTCAGTTGCCTTTGAATTTCGGGTGATCCCTCTTGAGCATGTATGCTTCTGCTACTTGTTCTACATCACACTTCATTCCTTAAAGGGCGTAACGCTTTGACTCGTTGAGTTTCGCGGCATTCCGACTTCGATGCCGCGATTGCTGAAATTCAGTTGCCTTTGAATTTCGGGTGATCCCTCTTGAGCATGTATGCTTCTGCTACTTGTTCTACATCACCCTCGCTTCCGCAAGCAGCGAAACGCTTTGACTCGGTGAGTTTTGCGTCATTCCGACTTGGATTCCCCTGTTGCCTTTGAATTTCGGGTGATCCCTCTTGAGCATGTATGCTTCTGCTACTGGTTCTACATCAGACTTCTTCCGCAAATGGCGAAACTCTTTGACTCAGTGAGTTTCCCGGCATTCCTACGTCGATGCCCCGGTGCCGAAATTTAGTTGCCTATGAATTTCGGGTGATCCCTCTTGAGCATCTATGCTTCTTCTACTTGTTCTACACCACACTTCGTTCCGCACAGGGCGTAACGCTTTGACTCGGTGAGTTTCGCAGCATTCGGACTTCGATGCCCTGGTTGCCGAAATTCAGTTGCCTTTGAATTTCGGGTGATCCCTCTTGAGCATGTATGCTTCTGCTACTTGTTCTTCATCACACTTCCTTCCGCGAAGGGCGTAACGCTTTTACTCGATGAGTTTCGCGGCATTCCGACTTCGATGCCCCGATTGCCGAAATTTAGTTGCCTTTGAATTTCAGGTGATCCCTCTAGAGCATGTATGCTTCTGCTACTTGTTCTACATCACACTCGCTTCCGCAAACAGCGAAACGCTTTGACTCGGTGAGTTTGGCGGCATTCCGACTTGAATTCCCCGGTTGCCGAAATTCAAGTGCCTTTGAATTTCGGGTGATCCCTCTTGAGCATGTATGCTTCTGCTACTTGTTCTACATCACAGTTCCTTCCTTAAACAGCGAATGATTTGACTCGGTGAGTTTCACGGCATTCCGACTTGAATTCCCCGGTTGCCGAAATTAAGTTGCCTTTGAATTTTGGGTGATCCCTCTTGAGCATGTATGCTTCTGCTACTTATTCTACATCACACTTCCTTCCTTAAACAGCGAATGCTTTGACTCGGTGAGTTTCACGACATTCCGACTTCGATGCCCAGGTTGCCGAAATTCATTTGCCTTTGAATTTCGGGTGATCCCTCTTGAGCATGTATGCTTCTACTACTTGTTCTACATCACACTTCCTTCCGCAAAGGGCGTAACGCTTTGACTCGATTAGTTTCGCGTCATTCCGACTTCGATTCCCCGATTGCCGAAATTCAGTTGCCTTTGAATTTCAGGTGATCCCTCTTGAGCATGTATGCTTCTGCTAATTGTTCTCCATCACACTCGCTTCCGCAAACAGCGAAACGCTTTGACTCGGTGAGTTTGGAGGCATTCCGACTTGAATTCCCCGGTTGCCGAAATTCAGTTGCCTTTGAATTTCGGGTGATCCCTCTTGAGCATGTATGCTTCTGCTACTTGTTCTACATCACAGTTCCTTCCTTAAACAGCGAATGCTTTGACTCAGTGAGTTTCGCGGCATTCCTACTTCGATGCCCCGGTTGCCGAAATTCAGTTGCCTTTGAATTTCGGGTGATCCGTCTTGAGCATGTATGCTTCTGCTACTTGTTCTACATCACACTTGCTTCCTTCAACAGCGAATGCTTTGACTCGGTGAGTTTCCCGGCATTCCGACTTCGATGCCCCGGTTGCCGAAATTCAGTTGCCTTTGAATTTCGGGTGATCCCTCTTGAGCATGTATGCTTCTGCTACTTGTTCTACATCACACTTCCTTCCGCAAATGGCGTAACGCTTTGACTCGATGAGTTTCGTGGCATTCCGACTTTCGATGCCCCGATTGCCGAAATTCAGTTGCCTTTGAATTTCGGGTGATCCCTCTTGAGCATGTATGCTTCTGCTACTTGTTCTACATCACACTTCATTCCTTAAAGGGCGTAACGCTTTGACTCGTTGAGTTTCGCGGCATTCCGACTTCGATGCCGCGATTGCCAAAATTTAGTTGCCTTTGAATTTCGGGTGATCCCTCTTGAGCATGTATGCTTCTGCTACTTGTTCTACATCACCCTCGCTTCCGCAAGCAGCGAAACGCTTTGACTCGGTGAGTTTTGCGTCATTCCGACTTGGATTCCCCTGTTGCTGAAATTCAGTTGCCTTTGAATTTCGGGTGATCCCTCTTGAGCATGTATGCTTCTGCTACTGGTTCTACATCAGACTTCTTCCGCAAATGGCGAAACTCTTTGACTCAGTGAGATTCCCGGCATTCCTACGTCGATGCCCCGGTGCCGAAATTTAGTTGCCTATGAATTTCGGGTGATCCCTCTTGAGCATCTATGCTTCTTCTACTTGTTCTACACCACACTTCCTTCCGCACAGGGCGTAACGCTTTGACTCGGTGAGTTTCGCAGCATTCGGACTTCGATGCCCTGGTTGCCGAAATTCAGTTGCCTTTGAATTTCGGGTGATCCCTCTTGAGCATGTATGCTTCTGCTACTTGTTCTTCATCACACTTCCTTCCGCGAAGGGCGTAACGCTTTTACTCGATGAGTTTCGCGGCATTCCGACTTCGATGCCCCGATTGCCGAAATTTAGTTGCCTTTGAATTTCAGGTGATCCCTCTAGAGCATGTATGCTTCTGCTACTTGTTCTACATCACACTCGCTTCCGCAAACAGCGAAACGCTTTGACTCGGTGAGTTTGGCGGCATTCCGACTTGAATTCCCCGGTTGCCGAAATTCAAGTGCCTTTGAATTTCGGGTGATCCCTCTTGAGCATGTATGCTTCTGCTACTTGTTCTACATCACAGTTCCTTCCTTAAACAGCGAATGATTTGACTCGGTGAGTTTCACGGCATTCCGACTTGAATTCCCCGGTTGCCGAAATTAAGTTGCCTTTGAATTTTGGGTGATCCCTCTTGAGCATGTATGCTTCTGCTACTTATTCTACATCACACTTCCTTCCTTAAACAGCGAATGCTTTGACTCGGTGAGTTTCACGACATTCCGACTTCGATGCCCAGGTTTGCCGAAATTCATTTGCCTTTTGAATTTCGGGTGATCCCTCTTGAGCATGTATGCTTCTACTACTTGTTCTACATCACACTTCTTCCGCAAAGGGCATAACGCTTTGACTCGATTAGTTTCGCGTCATTCCGACTTCGATTCCGCCGATTGCCGAAATTCAGTTGCCTTTGCAATTTCAGGTGATCCCTCTTGAGCATGTATGCTTTCTGCTAATTGTTTCTCCATCACACTCGCTTCCGCAAACAGCGAAACGCTTTGACTCGGTGAGTTTGGAGGCATTCCGACTTGAATTCCCCGGTTGCCGAAATTCAGTTGCCTTTGAATTTCGGGTGATCCCTCTTGAGCATGTATGCTTCTGCTACTTGTTCTACATCACAGTTCCTTCCTTAAACAGCGAATGCTTTTGACTCAGTGAGTTTTCGCGGCATTCCTACTTCGATGCCCCGGTTGCCGAAATTCAAGTTGCCTTTGAATTTCGGGTGATCCGTCTTGAGCATGTATGCTTCTGCTACTTGTTCTACATCACACTTGCTTCCTTCAACAGCGAATGCTTTGACTCGGTGAGTTTTCCCGGGCATTCCGACTTCGATGCCCCGGTTGCCGAAATTTCAGTTGCCTTTGAATTTCGGGTGATCCTCTTGAGCATGTATGCTGTCTGCTACTTGTTCTACATCACACTTCCTTCCGCAAATGGCGTAACGCTTTGACTCGATGAGTTCGTGGCATTCCGACTTCGATGCCCCGATTGCCGAAATTCAGTTGCCTCTTGAATTTCGGGTGATCCCTTCTTGAGCATGTATGCTTCTGCTACTTGTTCTACATCACACTTCATTCCTTAAAGGGCCCGTAACGCTTTGACTCGTTGAGTTTCGCGGCATTCCGACTTCGATGCCGCGATTGCCAAAATTTAGTTGCCTTTGAATTTCGGGTGATCCCTCTTGAGCATGTATGCTTCTGCTACTTGTTCTACATCACCCTCGCTTCCGCAAGCAGCGAAACGCTTTGACTCGGTGAGTTTTGCGTCATTCCGACTTGTGGATTCCCCTGTTGCTGAAATTCAGTTGCCTTTGAATTTCGGGTGATTTCCCTCTTGAGCATGTATGCTTCTGCTACTGGTTCTACATCAGACTTCTTCCAGCAAATGGCGAAACTCTTTGAGCTCAGTGAGATTCCCGGCATTCCTACGTCGATGCCCCGGTGCCGAATTTAGTTGCCTATGAATTTCGGTGTATCCCTCTTGAGCATCTATGCTTCTTCTACTTGTTCTACACCACACTTCCTTCCGCACAGGGCGTAACGCTTTGACTCGGTGAGTTTCGCAGCATTTCGGACTTCGATGCCCTGGTTGCCGAAATTCAGTTGCCTTTGAATTTCGGGTGATCCCTCTTGAGCATGTATGCTTCTGCTACTTGTTTTCTTCATCACACTTCCTTCCGCGAAAGGGGTAACGCTTTTACTCGATGAGTTTCGCGGCAATTCCGACTTCGATGCCCCGATTGCCGAAAATTTAGTTGCCTTTGAATTTCAGGTGATCCCTCTAGAGCATGTATGCTTCTGCTACTTGTTCTACATTCACACTCGCTTCCGCAAACAGCGAAACGCTTTGACTCGCATGTGAGTTTGGCGGCATTCCGACTTGAATTCCCCGGTTGCCGAAATTCAAGTGCCTTTGAATTTCGGGTGATCCCTCTTGAGCATGTATGCTTCTGCTACTTGTTCTACATCACAGTTCCTTCTTAAACAGCGAATGATTTGACTCGGTGAGTTTCACGGCATTCCGACTTGAATTCCCCGTTGCCGAAATTAAGTTGCCTTTGAATTTTGGGTGATCCCTCTTGAGCATGTATGCTTCTGCTACTTATTCTACATCACACTTCCTTCCTTAAACAGCGAATGCTTTGACTCGGTGAGTTTCACGACATTCCGACTTCGATGCCCAGGTTGCCGAAATTCATTTGCCTTTGAATTTCGGGTGATCCCTCTTGAGCATGTATGCTTCTACTACTTGTTCTACATCACACTTCCTTCCGCAAAGGGCGTAACGCTTTGACTCGATTAGTTTCGCGTCATTCCGACTTCGATTCCCCGATTGCCGAATTCAGTTGCCTTTGAATTTCAGTCTTGATCCCTCTTGAGCATGTATGCTTCTGCTAAATTGTTCTCCATCAACACTCGCTTCCGCAAAACAGCGAAACGCTTTGACTCGGTGAGTTTGGAGGCATTCCGACTTGAATTCCCCGGTTGCCGAAATTCAGTTGCCTTGAATTTCGGGTGATCCCTCTTGAGCATGTATGCTTCTGCTACTTGTTCTACATCACAGTTCCTTCCTTAAACAGCGAATGCTTTGACTCAGTGAGAGAATTTTCGCGGCATTTCCTACTTCGATGCCCCGGGTTGCTGAAATTCAGTTTGCCTTGAATTCGGGTGATCCGTCTTGAGCATGTAATTGCTTCTTGCTACTTGTTCTACATCACACTTGCTTCCTTCAACAGTCGAATGCTTTGACTCGGTGAGTTTCCCGGCATTCCCGACTCTCGATGCTCCTCGGTTGCCGAAATTCAGTTGCCTTTGAATTTCGGGTGATCCCTCTTGAGCATGTATGCTTCTGCTACTTGTTCTACATCACACTTCGCTTCCGCAAATGGCGTAACGCTTTTGACTCGATGGTTTCGTGGCATTCCGACTTCGATGCCCCGATTGCCGAAATTCAGTTGCCTTTGAATTTCGGGTGATCCCTCTTGAGCATGTATGCTTCTGCTACTTGTTCTACATCACACTTCATTCCTTAAAGGGCGTAACGCTTTGACTCGTTTGAGTTTTCGCGCATTCCGACTTCGATGCCGCGATTGCCCAAAATTTAGTTGCCTTTGAATTTCGGGTGATCCCTCTTGAGCATGTATGCTTCTGGCTA
>NW_027340131.1:1108836-1139823 GCF_005239225.2 Populus alba | reverse complement strand
TGTTCTATATCACACTTCTTTCCTCAAAACAGCGAAATGCTTTGACTCGGTGCTTTTCCGGCATTCCGAACTTCGATGCCCCGGTTGCTGGCAATCCAGTTTCTTTGAATTTCAGGTGATCCCTCTTGAGCATGTATGCTTCTGCTACTTGTTCCTACATCACATTCTCTTTCCACAAACAGCGAAACGCTTTGACTCGTTGAGTTTTCGCGGCATTCCGATTTGGTTTCCCGGTTGCAACCGAAATCCAGTGCCTTTGAATTTCGGTTGTATCTCTGAGCAATGTATGCTTCTACTACTTGTTCTAACACCAACACTTCCTTCCGCAAAGGGGCGTAACGCTTTGGACTCGATGAGTTCGCGGCATTCCGACTTGGGGATGCCCCGTTGAACGAAATTCAGTGGCCTTTGAATTTTCGAGTGATCCCACTTGAGCATGTATGCTTCATGCTAACTTGTTCTCATCACACTCTCTTCCGCAAACAGCGAAACAATTTGACTTCGGTCAGATTTCGCGGGATTTCCGATTTGGATCCCCGGTTGCCGAAATTCGTTGCCTTTGAATTTCGGTTGATCCCTCTTGAGCATGTATGCTTCTCTACTTGTTCTACATCACTCTTCCTTCCTCAAACAGGGAAACGCTTGACTAGGTGACTTTTGCGGCATTCCAGATTCGATGCCCCCGTTGCCGAAATTCCAGTTGACTTTGAATTTCGAGGTTGATCCCTCTTGAAGCTTGTAGCTTCTTGCTACTTGTTCTACATCAACACTTTCTTTCCTCAAACAGCGAAATGCTTTGACTCGGTGACTTTTCCGGTATTCCGAAGAGAGATCGGCATTCGATGTGATGCCACGGTTGCTGCAATTCAGTTTCCTTTGAAATTCGGGTGATCCCTCTTGAGCATGTATGCTTCTGCTACTTGTTCTACATCACATTCTCTTCGCAAACAACGAAACGCTTTGACTTCGTTGAGTTTTGCGGCATTCCGATTTGGATTCCCCGGTTGCCGAAATTCAGTTGCCTTTGAATTTCGGGTGATCCCTCTTGAGCATTTATAGTATGCTTCTGCTATTGTTCTACATCACACTTCCTTTCCGCAAAGGGCGTAACGCTTTGACTCGATGAGTTTCGCAGCATTCCGACTTGGATGCCCCGTTGAAGAAATTCAGTGCCCTTTTGAATTTAGGGTGATCCTCTTGAGCATGTAATGCTTATGCTACTTGTTCTACATCACACTCTCTTTTCCACAAAAACAGCGAAAACGCTTGTGACTCGGTGAGTTTCGCGGGCATAGCCGATTTGGATTCCCGGTTTGCCGAAATTAGGTTGCCTTTGAATTTCAGTTGATCCCTCTTGAGCATGTATGCTTCTGCTAGTTGTTCTACACCATACTTCCTTCGCAAAGGGCGTAACCCTTTGACTCAGTGAGTTTCGCGCATTTCCGACTTGGATTCCCCGTTGCCGAAATTCAGTTGCCTTTGAATTTCGGGTGATCCCTCTTGAGCATGTATTTGCTTCTGCTAGTTGTTCTAGCAGCCACTTCCTTCCTCAACAGCTAAACGCTTTAACCTCGGTGACTTTTGCGGTATTCCGACTTCGATGCCACGGTTGCCTTTTTGAAATTCATTTGCCTTTGAATTTCGGGTGAATCTTTGAGCATGTCTGCTTCTGCTACTTGTTCTGAAAACACCACACTTCCTTCTCAAAGGGCGTAACGCTTTGAACTCGAAGAGATGTGAATTTTTCCGCGGCATTCCGACTTGGATTCGCCGCGTTGTCGAAATTTGAGTTGCCTTTGAATTTCGGGTGATCCAATCTTGGCAGCATGTCTTATGCTTCTGCTACTTGGTTCTCAATATCAGGATACACATATATATAATGAACTCTTCCGCAAAAGGGCGTAACGCTTTGACTCGGTGAGTTTCCGCTGCATTCCAACTTGGATCCCGGTTGCCAGAAAGTTCAGTTGCCTTTGAATTTCGGGTGATCCCTCTTGAAGCATGTATGCTTCTGCCATACTTGTTCTAACATCACATTGCCTTCCGCAAACAGCGAAACGCTTTGACTCGGTGAGTTTTCGGCGGCATTCCGATTTGATTCCGGTTGCCAGAAAATTCAGTTGCCTTTGAATTTCGGTTGATCCCTCTTGAGCATGTATGCTTCTGCTAACTTGTTCTACACCACACTTCCTTCGCACAAAGGGCGTAACGCTTTGACTCGATGAGTTTCGCGGCAATTCCGATTTGGATGCCCGTAGCCGAAATTCAGCTGGCCTTTGAATTTCGTTGAATCCTCTTGAGCAATGTATGCTTGTGCTAGTTGTTCTACACCATACTTCCTTCCGCAAAGGCGTACGCGTATTGACTCAGTGAAGTTTCGCTGCATTCCGACTTGGATTCCCCGGTTCCGAAATTCAGTTGCCTTTGAATTTATGGTGATCCCTCTGAGCTTGTACTATCTGCTACTTGTTCTACATCCCACTTCTTCTCAAACAGCTTAAACGCTTTTGACTCGTGTGACTTTTGCGGTATTCCGACTTCGGATGCCATGGCTGGTTGCCGAAATTCAGTTGCCTTAACTTTCGGTGATTCCCTCTTGAGCATGTATGCTTCTGCTTCTTGTTCAGCATCACACTTCCTTCCTCAAACAACTAAATGCTTTGACTCGGTTGACTTTTGCGGTATTCGACTTCGATGCCCCGGTTGCCGAAATATTCAGTGGCCTTTGAATTTCGGGAGATCCCTCTAGAGCATGTTTGCTTCTGCTACTTGTTTTCTACACCACACTTCCTTCCGGCAAAGGGCGTAAACGCTTTGACTCTGTGGAGTTTCGAGGCATTCGACTTCGATTCCCCGGTTGCCGAAATTCAGTTGCCTTTGAATTTCGGGTGATCCCTCTAGAGCATGTATGCTTCTGCAACTTGTTCTACAACACACTTCTTTCCTCAACTAGCGAAATGCTTTGACTCGGTGACTTTTGCGGCATTCCGACTTCGATGCCCCGGTTGCTGCAATTCAGTTTCCTTTGAATTTTGGGTGATCCCTCTTGAGCATGTATGCTTCTGCTACTTGTTCTACATCACACTTCCTTCCTCAAACTGGGAAACGCTTTGACTCGGTGACTTTTGCGGCATTCCGACTTCAATGCCCCCGTTGCCGAAATTCAGTTGCCTTTGAATTTCGGGTGATCCCTCTTGAGCTTGTATGCTTCTGCTCCTTGTTCTACACCACACTACCTTCCTCAAACAGCTAAACGCTTTGACTCGGTGACTTTCGCGGTATTCCGACTTCGATGCCCCGGTTGCCGAAATTCAGTGGCCTTTGAATTTCGGGTGATCCTCTTGAGCATGTATGCTTCTGCTACTTGTTCTACATCACACTTTCTTCCTCAAACAGGGAAATGCTTTGACTCGGTGACTTTTGCGGCATTCCGACTTCGATGCCCCCGTTGCCGAAATTCAGTTGCCTTTGAATTTCGGGTGATCCCTCTTGAGCATGTATGCTTCTGCTACTTGTTCTACATCACACTTCCTTCCTCAAACAGCGAAATGCTTTGACTCGGTGACTTTTGGCGGCATTTCGACTTCGATGCCCCGGTTGGTGCAATTCAGTTTCCTTTGAAATTCGGGTGATCCCTCTTGAGCATGTATGCTTCTGCTACTTGTTCTAACATCAACATTCTCTTCGGCAAACAGCAAAACGCTTTGACTCGTTGAGTTTCGCGGCATTCCGATTTAGATTCCCCGGTTGCCGAAATTCAGTTGCCTTTGAATTTCGGTTGATCCCTCTTGAGCATGTATGCTTCTGCTACTTGTTCTACACCACACTTCCTTCCGCAAAGGGCGTAATGCTTTGACTCGATGAGTTTTGCGGCATTCCGACTTGGATGCCCCGTTGACGAAATTCAGTGGCCTTTGAATTTCGGGTGATCCCTCTTGAGCATGTATGCTTATGGTACTTGTTCTACATCACACTCTCTTCCACAAACAGCGAAACGCTTTGACTCGGTGAGTTTCGCGGCATTCCGATTTGGATTCCCCGGTTGCCGAAATTCAGTTGCGTTAGAATTTCGGTTGATCCCTCTTGAGCATGTATGCTTCTGCTAGTTGTTCTACAGCACACTTCCTTCCTCAAACAGCTAAACGCTTTACCTCGGTGACTTTTGCGGTATTCCGACTTCGATGCACCGGTTGCCGAAATTCATTTGCCTTTGAATTTCGGGTGATCCCTCTTGAGCATGTCTGCTTCTGCTACTTGTTCTGCACCACACTTCCTTCTGCAAAGGGCGTAACGCTTTGACTCGGTGAGTTTCGCGGCATTCCGACTTGGATTCGCCGGTTGTCGAAATTCAGTTGCCTTTGAATTTAGGGTGATCCCTCTTAGAGCATGTATGCTTCTGCTACTTGTTCTACATCACACTCTCTTCCGCAAAGGGCGTAACGCTTTGACTCGGTGAGTTTCGCTGCATTCCAACTTGGATTCCCCGGTTGCCGAAATTCAGTTGCCTTTGAATTTCGGGTGATCCCTCTTGAGCATGTATGCTTCTGCTACTTGTTCTACATCACATTGCCTTCCGCAAACAGCGAAACTCTTTGACTCGGTGAGTTTCGCGGCATTCCGATTTGGATTCCCCGGTTGCCGAAATTCAGTTGCCTTTGAATTTCGGTTGATCCCTCTTGAGCATGTATGCTTCTGCTACTTGTTCTACACCACACTTCCTTCCACAAAGGGCGTAACGCTTTTGACTCGATGGAGTTTTCGCGGCATTCCGATTTGGATGCCCCGTAGCCGAAATTCAGTGGCCTTTGAATTTCGGTTGATCCCTCTTGAGCATGTATGCTTGTGCTAGTTGTTCTACACGCATTTGTGACTTCCTTCCGCAAAGGGCGTAACGCTTTGACTCAGTGAGTTTCGCTCCTTTGCATTCCGACTTGGATTCCCCGGTTCCGAAATTCAGTTGCCTTTGAATTTCTGGTGATCCCTCTTGAGCTTGTATGCTTCTGCTACTTGTTCTACATCCCACTTCCTTCCTCAAACAGCTAAAGCTTTGACTCTCGGTGACTTTTGCGGTAATTTCCGACTTCGATGCCCCGGTTGCCCTTTGAAATTCAGTTGCCTTTTGAATTTCGGGTGATCCTCTTGAGCCATGTATGCTTCTGCTTCTTGTTCTAATTTCATCACACTTCCTTCCTCAAATAAGCTAAATGCTTTGACTCGGTGACTTTCTGCGGTATTCCGACTTCAGATGCCACCGGTTGCCGAAATTCAGTGGCTTTGAATTTCGGGAGATCCTCTAGAGCATGTTTGCTTCTGCTACTTGTTCTACACCACACTTCCTTCCGCAAAGGGCGTAACGCTTTGACTCTGTGAGTTTCGAGGCATTCCGACTTCGATTCCCCGGTTGCCGAAATTCAGTGGCCTTTGAATTTTCGGGTGATCCCTCTAGAGCATGTATAGCTTCTGCAACTTGTTCTACAACAACACTTCCTTCCTCAACAAGGAAAAGCTAGCGAAAATGCTTTGACTCGGTGACTTTTGGGAAACGTCTTTGGCATTCCGACTTCGATGCCCCGGTTGCTGCAAATTCAGTTTCCTTTGAAATTTCGGGTGATCCCTCTTCAGCATGTATGCTTCTGCTACTTGTTCTACATCAGCACTTCCTTCCTCAAACTGGGAAACCGCTTTGACTCGGTGACTTTTTGCGGCATTCCGACTTCAATGCCCCCGTTGCCGAAATTCAGTTGCCTTTGAATTTTCGGGTTGATCCCTCTTGAGCTTGTATGCTTCTGCTCTTGTTCTACACCACACTACCTTCCTCAAACAGCTAAACGCTTTGACTCGGTGACTTTCGCGGTATTCCGACTTCGATGCCCCGGTTGCCGAAATTCAGTGGCTTTGAATTTCGGGTGATCCTCTTGAGCATGTATGCTTCTGCTACTTGTTTCTACATCACACTTTCTTCCTCAAACAGGAAATGCTTTGACTCGGTGAACTTTTGCGGCATTCCGACTTCCGATGCCCCCAGTTGCCGAAATTCAGTTGCCTTTGAATTTCGGGTGATCCCTCTTGAGCTGTATGCTTCTGCACTTGTTCTACACCACACTACCTTCCTCAACAGCTAAACGCTTTGACTCGGTGACTTTCGCGGTATTCCGACTTCGATGCCCGGTTGCCGAAATTCAGGGCCTTTGAATTTCGGGTGATCCTCTTGAGCATGTTGCTTCTGCTACTTGTTCTACATCACACTTTCTTCCGCTCAAACAGGGAAATGCTTTGACTCGATGACCGCGGCATTCCGAACTTCGATGCCCCCGTTGCCGAAATTCCAGTTGCCTTTGAATTTCGGGTGATCCCTCTTGAGCATGTGATGCTTCTGCTAACTTGTTCTACATCACACTTCCTTCCTCAAACAGCGAAATGCTTTGACTCGGTGACTTTTGGCGGGCATTTTCCGACTTCGATGCCCCGGTTGGTGCAATTCAGTTTTCCTTTGAAATTCGGGTGATCCTCTTGAGCATGTATGCTTCTGCTACTTGTTCTACATCACATTTCTCTTCGGCAAACAGCAAAACGCTTTGACTCGTTGAGTTACGCGGCTTCCCGATTTGATTCGCCCGGTTGCCGAAAATTCAGTTGCCTTTGAATTTCGGTTGGGTCCTCTTGAGCATGTATGCTTCTGCCTACTTGTTCTACACCACACTTCCTTCCGCAAAGGGCGTAAAGCTTTGACTCGATGAGTTTCGCGGCATTCCGATTTGGATGCCCCGTTGACGAAATTCAGTGGCCTTTGAATTTCGGGTGATCCCTCTTGAGCATGTATGCTTATGGTACTTGTTCTACATCACACTCTCTTCCACAAACAGCGAAACGCTTTGACTCGGTGAGTTTCGCGGCATTCCGATTTGGATTCCCCGGTTGCCGAAATTCAGTTGCGTTTGAATTTCGATTGATCCCTCTTGAGCATGTATGCTTCTGCTAGTTGTTCTACACCATACTTCCTTCCGCAAAGGGCGTAACGCTTTGACTCAGTGAGTTTCGCTGCATTCCGACTTGGATTCCCCGGTTGCGAAATTCAGTTGGCCTTTTGAATTTCGGGTGAATCCCTCTTGAGCATGTATGCTTCTGCTACTTGTTCTAACAGCAACACTTCCTTCTCAAACAGCTAAACGCTTTGATCGGTGACTTTTGCGGTATTCCGACTTCGATGCCACCGGTTGCCGAAATTCATTTTCCTTTGAATTTTCGGGTGATCCTCTTGACATGTCTGCTTCTGCTACTTGTTCTACATCACACTTCCTTCCTCAAACAGCTAAATGCTTTGACTCGGTGACTTTTGCGGTATTCCGACTTCGATGCCCCGGTTGCCGAAATTCAGTGGCCTTTGAATTTCGGGAGATCCCTCTAGAGCATGTTTGCTTCTGCTACTTGTTCTACACCACACTTCCTTCCGCAAAGGGCGTAACGCTTTGACTCAGTGAGTTTCGCTGCATTCCGACTTCGATTCCCCGGTTGCCGAAATTCAGTTGCCTTTGAATTTCGGGTGATCCCTCTAGAGCATGTATGCTTCTGCAACTTGTTCTACAACACACTTCCTTCCTCAACTAGCGAAATGCTTTGACTCGGTGACTTTTGCGGCATTCCGACTTCGATGCCCCGGTTGCTGCAATTCAGTTTCCTTTGAATTTCGGGTGATCCCTCTTCAGCATGTATGCTTCTGCTACTTGTTCTACATCACACTTCCTTCCTCAAACTGGGAAACGCTTTGACTCGGTGACTTTTGCGGCATTCCGACTTTCAATGCCCCCTAGTTGGCCGAAATTCAGTTGCCTTTGAATTTCGGGTGATCCCTCTTGAGCTTGTATGCTTCTGGTACTTGTTCTACACCACACTACCTTCCTCAAAAAGCTAAACGCTTTGACTCGGTGACTTTCGCGGTATTCCGACTTCGATGCCTAACCGCAAATTTCCTCTACAACGTTGCCGAAAAATTCAGTGGCCTTTGAATTTCGGGTGATCCCTCTTGAGCATGTATGCTTATCTGCTACTTGTTCTACATCACACTTTCTTCCTCAAACAGGGAAATGCTTTAGACTGCTTTTGGGTGACTTTTGCGGCATTCCGACTTCGATGCCCCGTTGCCGGAAATTCAGTTTGCCTTTGAATTTCGGGTGATCCCTCTTGAGCATGTATGCTTTCGCTACTTGTTCTACATCACACTTCCTTCCTCAAACAGCGAAATGCTTTGACTCGGTGACTTTTGGCGGCATTTCGACTTCGATGCCCCGGTTGGTGCAATTCAGTTTCCTTTGAAATTCGGGTGATCCCTCTTGAGCATGTATGCTTCTGCTACTTGTTCTACATCACATTCTCTTCGGCAAACAGCAAAACGCTTTGACTCGTTGAGTTACGCGGCATTCCGATTTAGATTCCCCGGGTTGCCGAAATTCCAGTTGCCTTTTGAATTTCGGTTTGATCCCTCTTGAGCATGTATGCTTCTGCTACTTGTTCTCACACTACACTTTTGGATTCTTACCGCAAAGGGCGTAATGCTTTGACTTCGATGAGTTTCGCGGCATTCCGACTTGGATGCCCGTTGACGAAATTCAGTGGCCTTTTGAATTTCGGGTGATCCCTCTTGAGCATGTATGCTTATGGTACTTGTTTCTACATCACAATATCTCTCTCCACAAACAGCGAAACGGTTGACTTTTTTGACTCGGTGAGTTTCGCGGCAGCATTTCCGATTTGGATTCCCGCGGTTGCCGAATTCAGTTGCGTTTGAAATTTCGGGTTGAATCCCTCTTGAGCATGTATGCTTCTGCTAGTTGTTCTACACCATACTTCCTTCCGCAAAGGGCGTAACGCTTTGACTCAGTGAGTTTCGCTGCATTCCGACTTGGATTCCCCGGTTGCCGAAAATTCAGTTGCCTTTGAATTTCGGGTGATCCCTCTTGAGCATGTATGCTTCTGCTACTTGTTCTACAGCACACTTCCTTCCTCAAACAGCTAAACGCTTTGACTCGGTGACTTTTGCGGTATTCCGACTTCGATGCCCCGGTTGCCGAAATTCAGTTGCCTTTGAATTTCGGGTGATCCCTCTTGAGCATGTCTGCTTCTGCTACTTGTTCTACATCACACTTCCTTCCTCAAACAGCTAAACGCTTTGACTCGGTGACTTTTGCGGTATTCCGACTTCGATGCCCCGGTTGCCGAAATTCATTTGCCTTTGAATTTCGGGTGATCCCTCTTGAGCATGTCTGCTTCTGCTACTTGTTCTACACCACACTTCCTTCCGCAAAGGGCGTAACGCTTTGACTCGGTGAGTTTCGCGGCATTCCGACTTGGATTCCCCGGTTGCCGAAATTCAGTTGCCTTTGAATTTCGGGTGATCCCTCTAGAGCATGTATGCTTCTGCTACTTGTTCTACATCACACTCTCTTTCGCAAAGGGCGTAACGCTTTGACTCGGTGAGTTTCGCTACATTCCGACTTGGATTTCCCCGGTTTTTGCCGAAAAAATTCAGTTGCCTTTGAATTTCGGGTGATCCCTCTTGAGCATGTATGCTTCTGCTACTTGTTCTACATCACATTCCCTTCCGCAAACAGCGAAACGCTTTGACTCGGTGAGTTTCGCGGCATTCCGATTTGGATTCCCCGGTTGCCGAAATTCATTTGCCTTTGAATTTCGGTTGATCCCTCTTGAGCATGTATGCTTCTGCTACTTGTTCTACACCAATACTTCTTCCACAAAAGGGTGTATTTTGGAACTCGATGAGTTTCGCACATTCCGATTTTGGATGCCCCGTTGCCGAAATTCAGTGGCCTTTGAATTTCGGTCGATCCCTCTTAAGCATGTATGCTTCTGCTAGTTGTTCTACACCATACTTCCTTCCGCAAAGGGCGTAACGCTTTGACTCAGTGAGTTTCGCTGCATTCCGACTTGGATTCCCCGGTTGCCGAAATTCAGTTGCCTTTGAATTTCGGGTGATCCCTCTAGAGCATGTATGCTTCTGCTTCTTGTTCTACATCACACTTCCTTCCTCAAACAGCTAAACGCTTTGACTCGGTGACTTTTGCGGTTATTTCCGACTATCGATGCCCCGGTTGCCGAAATTTCAGTTTGCCTTTGAATTTCGGGAGATCCCTCTTTGAGCATGTTTGCTTCTGCTAACTTGTTCTACACCAATCTTCCTTCCGCAAAAGGGCGTAACGCTTTGACTCTGTGAGTTTCGAGGCATTCCGACTTGGATTGCCCCGGTTGGAAATTCAGTTTGCCGTTTGAATTTCGGGTGATCCCTCTGGAGCATGTATGCTTATGCTACTTGTTCTAAACACCACTAACACCACACTTCCTTCAGCAAAGGGCGTAATCGCTTTGACTCGATGAGTTTCGCAGCATTCGACTTGGATGCCCGTTGCCGAAATTCAGTGGCCTTTGAATTTCGGGTGATCCCTCTTTGAGCATGTATGCTTCTGCTACTTGTTCTACATCACACTCTCTTTCCGCAAAGGGCGAAACGTTTTGACTCGATGAGTTCGCGGTCATTCCGACTCGATGCCCGGTTGCTGAAATTCAGTTGCCTTTGAATTTCGGTTGATCCTTTTTGAGCATGTATGCTTCTGCTACTTGTTACACCAACACTTCTCTTCCGCAAAGGGCGTAACGCTTTGACTCGATGAGTTTTCGCGGCATTCCGACTTCGATGCCCGGTTTGCCGAAATTCAGTTGCTTTGAAATTTCGGGTGATCCCATCTGAGCATGTGCTGCTTTCTGCTACTGTTCTACAACACATTCCTTCCGCAAACGTAACGCTTTGACTCGGTGAGGTTTCGCGCATTTCCGACTGGCGATTCCCCGGTTGCCGAAATTCAGTTGCTTTTGAATTTCGGGATGATCCCTCTAAGAGCATGTATGCTTCTGCTACTTGTTCTACATCACACTTCCTACCTCAAACAACGAAAATGCTTTGACTCGGTGGACTTTTGCGGCATTCCGACTTCGAATGCCCGTGTCGGTTTGCCGCAATTCAGTTTTGACCTTTCAATTTTTGATTCCTGGGTGATCCCTCTTGAGCATGTATGCTTCTGCTACTTGCAAAAGGGCGTTCTCGGTGTGTTTTTCGCTGCACATCACACTCTCTTGTTCTTTGTCGCAATGCCTTCTGCTAATATGTTCACACAACCTTTACTTCCTCAACAGCGAAACGCTTTGACTCGCTGAGTTTCGCGGCATTTCGAGTTGGATTTCCCCGGTTGCCGAAATTTCAGGTGCCTTTGAATTTCGGTTGATCCTCACTTGAGCATGTATGCTTCTGCTAGTTGTTCTACGCCAGCACTTCTTTTCGCAAATGGCGTATCCGCTTTTGACTCGGTGAGTTTCGCTGCATTCCGACTTGGATTCCCCGGTTCCCGAAATTCAGTTGCCTTTGAATTTCGAGTGATCCCTCTTGAGCATGTATGCTTCTGCTACTTGTTCTACATCGCATTCTCTTCCGCAAACAGCAAAAAGCTTTGACTCGGTGAGTTTCGCGGCATTCCGATTTGGATTCCCCGGTTGCCGAAATTCAGTTGCCTTTAAATTTCGGTTGATCCCTCTTGAGCATGTATGCTTCTGCTACTTGTTCTACACCACACTTCCTTCCGCAAAGGGCGTAACGCTTTGACTCGTTAAGTTTCGCGGCATTTCGACTTGGATGCCCCGGTTGCCGAAATTCAGTGGCCTTTGAATTTCGGGTGATCCCTCTTGAGCATGTATGCTTCTGCTACTTGTTCTACATCACACTTCCTTCCGCAAACAGCGAAACGCTTTGACTCGATGAGTTTCTGGCATTTCGATTTGGGATTCCCCGGTTGCCCAGGAAATTCCAGTTGCCTTTGAATTTCGTTTGATCACCTCTTGAGCATGTAATGCTCTGTTAAGTTGTTCTCGCCACAGCTTCTTCTCAAACAGCGAAATGCTTTAGACTCGGTTAGTTACGCGGCATTCCCGAATTTGGTGGAAAACGCGCACTTTCCGGTTGTCGAAATTCAGTGGCCTTTGAATTTCGAGTCTGATCTCTTGAGCATGTATGCTTCTGCTACTTGTTCTACACAACACTTTCCTTCCTCAAAGGGCGAATATGTTTGACTCGATGAGTTTCGCGGGGCACAGATTCCGACTTCGATGCCACCGGTTGCCGAAATTCAGTTGCCTTTGGATTTTGGGTGATCCGGATTTGTGCATGTATGGCTTCTGCTACTTGTTCAACATCAATTCTCTTTCCGCAAAACGCGAAAGCTTTGACTCGGTGAGTTTCACGGCATTCCGACTTGGATTCCCAGTTGCCGAAAATTGTGCCTTTTGAATTTCGGGTGATCCTCCTGAGCATGTATGCTTCTGCTACTTGTTCTACATCAACATTCTCTTCGCAAACAGCGAAACGCTTTTGACGGGGTCGTGAGTTTCGCGGCATTCTGATTTGGATTTCCCCGGTTGCGAAATTTAGTTGCCTTTGAAATTTCGGTTGATCCTTCTTGAGCATGTACGCTTCTGCTACTTGTTCTGCACCACACTTCCTTCGCAAAGGGCGAAACGGTTTTGAGATGAGTTTTGGCCATTTACGACTTCGTGCCCCGGTTGCCGAAATTCCCAGTTGCCTTTGTAATTTCGAGTGATCCTCTTGAGCATGGTATGCTTCTGCTACTGTTCTACATCACATCTTTCTCGCAAACAGCGAAACGCTTTGACTTAGTGAGTTTCGCCATCCGACTTGGATTCCCCGGTTGTCGAAATTCAGCCTTTGAGTCGGGTGTCCTTCTTGAGCAGTATGCTCTGCTACTTGTTCTACAGCAAACAGGTCGCGCAAAACCTCGCGGAAACGCTGACTTGGTGGAGGTTACGCGGTAATTCCAGACTTCGATGCCCCGGTTGGCCGAAATTCAGTTGCCTTTGAATTTCTTGGTGATCCATCTTGAGCATGTATGCTTCTGCTTACTTGTTCCTACATCACATTCTCTTCCGGCAAACAGCGAAATGCTTTGAGGCGGTGAGTTTCGGCGGCATTTCTGATTTGGATGCCTTCCGGTTTGCTGAAATTTAGTTGCTTTGAATTTCGGTTTGATCCTTCTTGAGCACATGTACGCTTCTGCTACTTGTTCTACACCAAACTTCCGTCCGCAAAGGGCGAAACGGTTTGACATCGATGAGTTTGGCGGCATTACGACTTCATGCCTGGTTGCCGAAATTCAGTTGCCTTTTGAATTTTCGAGTGATCCCCTCTTGAGCATGTCTGCTTCTGCTAAACTTGTTCTAACATCAGCACTCAAGCTTTCGCAAACAGCGAAACGCTTTACTTGGTGAGTTTTCGCGGCATTCCGACTTGGATCCCCGGTTGGCGAAATTCATTGCTTTGAATTTCGGGTGATCCTTCTTGAGCATGTATGACTTACTGCTACTTGTTTCTATGCAGCACCACTTCCTTTCCGCAAACAGCGAAATCTTTAACCTCGGTGAGTTTCGCGGCATCTGATTTTGGATTTCCCCGTTGCCGAAATTCAGTTCCTTTGAATTTCGGTTTATCCCTCTTGAGGATGTATGCTTCTAATACTTGTTCTACACCACACTTCCCTACCGCAAAAGGGCGTAACGCTTTGACTGATGAGTTTCGCACTTGCATTCCGACTTGGATGCCCCGGTGCTGAAATTCAGTTGCCTTTGAATTTCGGGGGTGATCCTCTTGAGCATGTAATGATTCTGCTACTTGTTCTACATCACACTTCTTCCGCAAACACAGCGAAACGCTTTGACTTGGTGAGTTTCGCGCATTCCGACTTGGATTCCCCCGTTGTCGATTCAATTGCCTTTTGAATTTCGGGTGATCCGTCTTGAGCATGTATGCTTCTGCTACTTGTTCTACAGCACACTTCCTTCCGCAAACAGCGGAACGCTTTGACTTGGTGAGTTTTCGCGGTATTCCGACTTCGATGCCCGCCGGTTTGCCGAAATTCAGTTGCCTTTGAATTTTTTCTGGTGATCCATCTTGAAGCATGTATGCTTCTGCTACTTGTTCAACATCACATTCTCTTCCGCAAACAGCGAAACACTTTGAGTTGGTGAGTTTTGCGGCATTCCGACTTGGATTCCCCGGTTGCCGAAATTCAGTTGCCTTTGAATTTCGGGTGATCCCTCGTGAGCATGTATGCTTCTGCTACTTGTTCTACATCACACTTCCTTCCTCAAACAGCGAAATGCTTTGACTCGGTGACTTTTGCGGCATTCTAACTTCGATGCCCCGGTTGCTGAAATTCAGTTGCCTTTGAATTTCTTATGATCCATCTTGAGCATGTATGCTTCTGCTACTTGTTCTACACCACACTTCCTTCCGCAAAGGGCGAAACACTTTGACTCGGTGAGTTTCGCGTCATTCAGACTTGGATTCCCCTGTTGCTGAAATTCAGTTGCCTTTGAATTTCGGGTGATCCCTCTTGAGCATGTATGCTTCTGCTACTTGTTCAACAATCATATTCTCTCTTCCGCAAATAGCGAGAAACGCTTTTGAACTCGGTGAGTTTCGTGGCATTCCGACTTGGATTCCCCAGTTGCCGAAATTCAGTTGCCTTTAAATTTCGGGTGATCCCTCTTGAGCATGTATGCTTCTGCTACTTGTTCTTACATCACATTCTCTTCCGCAAACAGCGAAAGGCTTTGACGGCGCGGTGAGTTTCGCGGCATTCTTCGATTTGGATTGCCCCGGTTGCCAAAATTTAGTTGCCTTTTGAATTTCGGGTGATCCTCTTGAGCATGTATGCTTCTGCTACTTGTTCTACATCACATTCTCTTCCGCAAACAGCGAAACGCTTTGAGGCGGTGAGTTTCGCGGCATTCTGATTTGGATGCCCCGGTTGCCGAAATTTAGTTGCCTTTGAATTTCAGGTGATCCTTCTTGAGCATGTATGCTTCTGCTAACTTGTTCTACATCACACTATCCTTTCTTAAACAGCGAAATGCTTTTGACTTCGGTGAGTTTCGGCGGCATTCCCGATTTGGATTTCCCCGGTTGCCGAAATTCAGTTGCTTTGAATTTCGGTTGATCCCTCTTGAGCATGTATTGCTTCTGCTACTTGTTCTACACTACAACTTCCTTCCGCAAAGGGCGAACTCGGTGTTTGCGGTTCTATTTTTCCGACTTCGATGCCCCGGTTGCCGAAATTCAGTTTGGGCTTTGAATTTCCGGGTGGATCCCTCTTATGCATGTATGCTTCTTGCTAACTTGTTCAACATCAAATCTTTTCCGGCCAAACAGCGAAATGGCTTTGACTCGGTGAGTTTTCGCGGCATTCCGACTTGGATTCCCCCAGTTGCCGAAATTCAGTTGCCTTTGAATTTTTCGGGTGATCCCTCTTGAGCATGTATGCTTCTGCATACTTGTTCTACATCACATTCTCTTCCGCAAAAACAGCGAAACGCTTTGAACTCGGTGATTGTTTCGCGGCATTCCGATTTGATGCACGGTTTGCCGAAATTCATTTGCCTTTGAATTTCGGTTGATCCCTTCTTGAGCATGTCTGCTGTCTGCTACTTGTTCTACACCACACTTCCTTCGCAAAGGGCGAAACAGTTTTTTGACTCGATGGAGTTTCACGGCATTACGAACTTCGATGCCCCGTTGCGCGAAATTTCAGTTGCCTTTTGAACTTTCGGGTGATCCTCTTCGAGCATGTCTGCTTTCTGCTACTTGTTCTAAATCACACTCTCTTCGGTAAAGGGCAGCGGAACGCTTTGCAACTTGGTGAGTTTTCGCGGCATTCCGACTTGGATTCCCCGGTTGACGTTGCTGAAATTTCAGTTGCCTTTGAATTTCGGGTGATCCTCTTGAGCATGTATGGTTCTTCTGCTACTATGTTCTACACCACACTTCTTCCGCAAGGGCGAAATGTTTTGTCCGATGAGTTTCGGTGGGCATTTCCGACTTTGGATGCCCCTGTTGCCGAATTCAGTTGCCTTTGAATTCGGGTGATCCTCTTGTGCATGTATGCTTCTGCTACTTGTTCTATACAAACCCTACACTTACGTTCCGTAAAAGGGAGAAACGTTTTGACTCGATGAGAAGTTCGCGAACATTAGACTTCTTCATGCCCGTTCCCGAAATTCAGTTGCCTTTGATTTCGGGTGACCCTCTTGAGGATGTATGCCTTCTGCTACTTTGGTTCTATCACTTTGCAAAAGGGCGAAAATGTTTTTTCGACTCGATTGAGTTTCGGGGCAGTTCCGACTTGGATGCCCCCTGTTGCCGAATTCATTGCCTTTGAATTTCGGGTGATCCCTCTTGTGCATGTATGCTTCTGCTACTTGTTCTAACATCACATTCCTTACCGCAAACAGCGAAACGCTATGACTCGGGTGAGTTTCGTTGGGCATTCCCGATTTGGATTTCCCGGTTGCCGAAATTCAGTGTGCCTTTGAAATTTCGGTTGATCCCTCTTGAGCAAGTATGCTTCTGCTACTTGTTCTACAACACACTTCCTTCCGCAAAGGGCCGAGAATGTTTTTGACTCGATGAGTTTCGCGACATTCCGACTTCGATGCCCCGGTTGCCGAAATTCAGTTGCCTTTGAATTTCGGGTGATCCCTCTTGTGCATGTATGCTTCTGCTACTTGTTCTACTACACACACTAACCAGTCCGCAAAACGGGCGAAACGTTTTGACTCGGATGGGTTTTCAGGGCATTCCGACTTCGATGCGCGACCGGTTCCGCCCGAGAAATTTCAGTTGCTTTGAATTTCGGGTGATCCCTCTCTGAGCATGTATGGTTCTGCTACTTGTTCTACACCAACTTCCTTCCGCAAAGGGCGAGTTTTGACTCGATGGGTAGTTTTCGGTGGCATTCCCGACTTGGATGCCCTGTTTGCCAACGAAATTCAGTTGCCTTTGAATTTCGGGTGATCCTCTTGTGCATGTATGCTTATGCTACTTGTTCTAACCACACTTACTTCCGCAAAGGGCGTAGACGCTTTGACCTCGATGAGTTTCGCACATTGCCGACTTGTGATGCCCCGTTGCCGAAATATCAGTGGCCCTTTGAATTTCGGTGATACCTCTTGAGCATTGTATGGTTCTGCTACTTGGTTCTATCACCACACTTCCTCTCCGCAAGGGTAAATGTTTTTGAACTCGATGAGTTTCGTGGGCATTTTCCCACATGTGGATGCCCCCTGTTGCCGAATTCGTTGCCTTTGATTTCCGGGTTGAGCCCTCTTGTGCATGTATGCTTCTTGCTAAACTTGTTCTAGCACACACTACTGTTCCGGTAAAGGGAGAAACGTTTTTGGACTACGATGGTTTCGGCGACATTCCGACTTCCATGCCCGGTTCCCGAAAATTCAGTTGCTTGGAATTTGGGTGATCCCTCTGAGATGTATGCTTTCTGCTACTGTTCTATCACCACACTTCTTCGCAAAGAGGCGTAACGTCTTTGACTCGATAGTTTCGCGGCATTCCCGACTTGGATGCCCCCGTTTGCCGAAATTCAGTGGCCTTGAATTTCGGGTGGATCCTTCTTGAGCATGTATGCTTCTGCTACTTGTTCTCATCACAGCTTCCTTCCTCAAACAGCGAAAAATGCTTGACTTCGAGTGAACTTTTGCGGCATTCTGACTTCGATGCCCCGTTGCTGAATTTCATTGCCTTTAATTTCTTTTGTGATCATCTTGAGCATGTATGCTTTTCTGCTACTTGTTTCTACACCGGACACTTCCTTCCGAAAAGGGCGAAACATTTGACTCGGTGAGTTTCTGCGGCATTTCAGACTTTGGATTCCCCGTTGCTTTGAAATTCAGTTGGCTTTGGAATTTCGGGTGATCCCGCTTGAGCAATGTATGCTTCTGCTACTTGTTTCTCATCACATTTCTCTTTCCGCAAACAGCGAAAACGCTTTTGATCCGGTGAGTTTCGTGGCATTTACCGATTTGGATTTCCGGTGCCGAAATTCAGTTGCCTTTGAATTTCGGTTGATCCTCTTGAGCATGTAATGCTTCTAAGCTACTTGTTCTACACCACACTTCCTTCCGCAAAGGGCGAAATGTTTTGACTCGACTGAGTTTTTCGGACATTCCGACTTCGATGCCCGGTTGCCGAAAATTCAGTTGCCTTTGAATTTCGGCGTGATCCTCTTGTGCAAATGTATGCTTATCTGTTTACTTGTTCTCACCACAACTACGCTTTCCGAAAGGGCGAAACGTTTGACTCGATGGGTTCGGGGCATTCCGACTTCGATGCCCCGTGTTTCCCAAATTCAGTTGCTTTGAAATTTCGGGTGATCCCTCTTGAGCATGTATTTGCTTCTTGCTACTTGTTCTTACACAACACTTCCTTCCGGAAAGGGCGAAAATGTTTTGACTCGATGAGTTTCGTGGCATTCCGACTTGGAATGCCCGGTTGCCGAAATTTAGTGGCCTTTGAATTTCGGGTGATCCTTCTTGAGCATGTATGCTTCCTGCTATTGTTCTCATCACTACTTCCTTCCTCAACAGCGAAATGCTTGGACTCGGTGACTTTTGCGGCATTCTGACTCGATGGCCCCCGGTTGCTGAATTCAAGTTGGCCTTTGAATTTCTTTGTGATCCATCTTGAGGCATGTAATGCTTCTTGGCTACTTGTTCTAGCACCACACTTCCTTCCGCAAAGGGCGAAACACTTTGAATTCGGTGAGTTTTCGCGGCATTGCAGACCTTGGATTCCCCTGTTGCTGAAAAATTCCCAGTTTTTTTTGCTTTGAAAAAATTTCGGGTGTCCCTCTTGAGGATGGTATGCTTCTGCTACTTTTCTACATCACATTCTTTCCGCAAAACAAGCGAAAAAGCTTTGGACTCGTGAGTTTCGTGGCATTTCCGAATTTGGATTTCCCGTTTGCCGAAATTCAGTTTGCTTTGAATTTCGGTTGATCCCTTGAGCATGTATGCTTTCTGTGCTAACTTGTTTCTATCACCACACTTCCTTCCGCAAAGGGGAATGTTTTGACTCGATGAGTTTGGTGGCATTTCCGTTGGATGTCCCCGGTTGGCCCCGAAAATTCAGTTTGCCTTTGAATTCGGTTGATCACTCTTGAGCATGTTGCTTCTCTACTTGTTCTACACCACACTTCCTTCCGCAAGGGGCTGATAATGGTTTTGACTCGATGAGTTTCGCGGCATTCCGACTTGGATGCCCCGGTTTGCCGAAATTCAGTGGCCTTTTGAATTTCGGGTGATCCCTCTTGAGCATGTATGCTTCTGCTACTGTTCTACATCACACTCTCTTTCGCAAATAGCGACACACTTTGACTCGCTGAGTTTCGCGGGCATTCCGATTTGATTTCCTGGTTGCCGAATTCAGTTGCCTTTTAATTTCGGGTGATCCCTTTTGAGCAGTATGCTTCTGCTACTTGTTCTACACCACACTTCCTTCCGCAAAGGGCGGAAATGTTTTGACTCATGAGTTTTTCGCGCCCATTCCGACTTCGATTGCCCCGGTTGCCGAAATTCAGTTGCCTTTTGAATTTCGGGTGATCCCTCTTGTGCATGTATGCTGTCTGCTACTTGTTCTACCACCTCACTACCTTCCGCAAGCGCGAAACGTTTTGGACTCGATTGGGTTTTCGGGCATTCGACTTCTATTGCCCCGGTTCCGAAATTCAGTTTGCCTTTGAATTTCGGGTGATCCCCTTGAGCATTATGCTTCTGCTACTTGTTCTACACCACACTTTCCTTCCGCAAAGGGCGAAATGTTTGACTCGATGAGTATTCGTGGCATTCCGACTTGGAATGCACCCATTGTGGCCGAAATTTCAGTGCCTTTGATTCGCGGTGATCCCTCTTGTGCATGTATGCTTCTGCTACTTTGTTCTACACCACACTACGTTCCGTAAAGGCGACGAAACTTTTACTCGATGAGTTTTCGCGACATTCCGACTTCCATGCCCGGTTCCGAAATTCAGTTGCCTTTGAATTTCGGGTGATCCTCTTGAGGATGTATGCTTCTGCTACTTGTTCACCCACACTTCCTTCCCGCAAAGTGGCTGTAACGCTTTGACTCGATGAGTTTCGCGGCATTCCGACTGGATGCCCCGGTTGCCGAAATTCAGTGGCCTTTTGAATTCTCGGGGTGATCCCTCTTGAGCATGTTATGCTCTGCTACCTGTTCACACCAACACTCTCTTTCGCCAAAAATAGCGACAACCACTTTGACTCGCTGAGTTTCCGGCATTCCTTGATTTGATTTGCCTGCGTGCCGAAATTTCAGTTGCTTTTTAATTTCGGGTGATCCCTTTGAGCATGTATGCTTCTGCAACTTGTTTACACCCACACTTCTTCCGCAGAAGGGCGAAACGTTTTAGTCGATGAGTTTTCGCAGCATTCCGACTTCGAGGCCGTCCTGATTCCAATTCCAGTTGCCTTTGAATTCGGGTGATCCCTCTTGAGCATGTATGCTTCTGCTCTATTTTTCTACAATCACATTCTCTTCCGCAAAAAACAGCGAAAACGCTTTTGACGCGGTGAAGTTCAGCGGCATTCTATTTGAAATGCCCCGGTTTGCCGAAATTCAGTTGTCCTTTGAATTTCGAGTGTTCCCTCTTGGCATGTCTGCTTCTGCTACTTTGTTCTACATCACACTCTCTTCGGTTAAACAGCGAAAACGCTTTTCATTTAGTTACTTTTCGCGGCATTCCGACTGGATTCCCCGGTAACGCAAATTCAGTTGCCCTTTGAATTACGGTGTGATCCCTCTTGACAGTATGGTTCTGCAACTTTTCACATCACACTTCCTTCCTGCAAACAGCGAAATGCTTTGTAACTTCGGTGGTTTCACGGCATTCTGATTGCATTCCCCGGGTCAATCAGTTGCCTATGTGTTATCTATCTCTCTCTAACGGGTGCAGATGTCATGCCACTTCTCAATACACTTTAACCTTTACCCTACAATGCTGTCAGCGCTCGCGTGTGACTCGAATTGTGTGTGAGTTCTCTTTCCGACTTGGATGCCCCGGTTGCTTGAAATTCAGTTGCCTTGATTCGGGTGATCCTCTTGGAGCATGTTATGCTTCTGCTACTTTTGTTTACACAACTGCTCTTCCCCAAGCGAAACGCTTTGACTCGGTGGTTTCGCGCGCATTGCAGACTTGGATTCCCCTGTTGCTGAAATTCAGTTGCCTTTGAATTTCGGGTGATCGCCTCATTGAGCATGTATGCTTGTGCTACTTGTTTTCTAACATCACACTTCCTTCCTCAAACAGCGAAATGCTTTGACTCGTGACTTTTGACGGCAATTCTGACTTTTCGATTAACGATGCCAAAAAAAAAGACCGGTTGCTGGAAATTCAAGATTGCCTTTGAAATTTTCTTAGGGATGATCCATCTTGAAGCGAAATAAAGTATGCTTCTGCTACACATTAGTTCTACACCACACTTCCTTCCGCAAAGGGCGAAACACTTTGAGGAACTCGGTGAGTTCGCGGCATTCAGACTTGGATTCCCCTGTATAGCTGAAAGCAGGATTCAGAGGTTGGCCTTTGAATTTCGGGTGATGCCCTCTTGAGCATGTATATGAAATAATTTAGCTACTTGTTCTACAATCACATTAATCTCTTTCCGCAAACAGCAGCGAAACGCTTTGAAGACATCGGTGAGAAATTTAAGTAGGCATTCCGATTTGGATATTTCACCGGTTGCCGAAATTCAGTTGCCTTTGAATTTCGGTTGATCCCTCTTAAGAGCATGTATGCTTCTGCTACTTGTTCTACACCACACTTTCCTATGCCGCAAAGGCTGCGAAAAGAATGTTTTAGAGACTCGATGAGTTTGTATCGCGACATTCCGACTTCGAATGTCCCGGTTGCCAGAAATTCAGTTTGCCTTTTGAAATTTCGGGTGATCCCTCTTGTGCATGTATGCTTCTGGTACTTGTTCTACACCACACTAACCAATTCCGCAAAGGGCGAAACGTTTTGACTCGATAGGGTTTAAAACGGGGAACATATCCGACTTCGATGCCAAAAACCGGTTCCCGAAAAAATAAGAAATCAGTTGCCTTTGAATTTCGGGTGAAAAATCCCTCTTGAAGACAATGTATGCTTACTCCTGCTACTTGGAATTTCTACGCAGCCACACACTTCCTTCCGCAAAGGGAAAACGAAATGTTTTGACTCGATGAGTTTACGTGGCATTCCGACTTGGAAAATGCCCCTGTTGCCAAAAGAAATTCAGTTGCCTTAGAATTTCGGGTGATCCCTCTTGTGCACATGTATGAAACTTCTGCTACTAAATAAATGTTCTACACTGCACCACCTACGTTCCGTAAAGGGAGAAACGTTTTTGATGACACAATCGATGAGTTATCGCGACATTAACCGACTTCCATGCCCGGTTCCCCGAAATTCAGTTGCCTTTAAGAATTTCGGGTGATCCCTCTTGAGGATGTATGCTTCTGCTACTTGTTCTACACCCACACTTCCTTCGCAAAGCGTAACGCTTTGACTCGATGAGTTTCGCGGCATTCCGACTTGGATGCCCCGGTTGCCGAAATTCAGTGGCCTTTGAATTTCGGGTGATCCCTCTTGAGCATGTATGCTTCTGCTACCTGTTCTACATCACACTCTCTTTCGCAAATAGCGACAAAGAGCACTTTGACTCGCTGAGTTCGCGGCATTTCCGAAAATTTGGAATTTCCTGGTTGCCGAATTCAGTTGCCTTTGAATTTCGGGTGATCCCTTTTGAGCATGTATGCTTCTGCAACTTGTTCTACACCACACTTCCTTCCGCAAAGGGCGAAACGTTTTGAGTCGATGAGTTTCGCAGCATTCCGACTTCGATGCCCCGGTTGTCGAAATTCAGTTGCCTTTGAAATTCGGGTGATCCCTCTTGAGCATGTATGCTTCTGCTACTTGTTCTACATCACACTTCCTTCCTCAAACAGCAAAACGCTTTGACTCGGTGACTTTTGCGGTATTCTACTTCGATGCCCCGCCGGTTTACCAAAATTCAGTTGCCTTTTGAATTTCGGGTGATCCCTCTTTGAGCATTGTATGCTTCTGCTACTTGTTCTACATCACATTCTCTTCCGCAAACAGCGAAACGCTTTGACGCGGTGAGTTTCGCGGCATTCTGATTTGGATGCCCCGGTTGCCGAAATTTAGTTGCCTTTGAATTTCGAGTGATCCCTCTTGAGCATGTCTGCTTCTGCTACTTGTTCTACATCACACTCTCTTCGGTAAACAGCGAAACGCTTTCACTTGGTGACTTTCGCGGCATTCCGACTTGGATTCCCCGGTTGACGAAATTCAGTTGCCTTTGAATTTCGGGTGATCCCTCTTGAGCATGTATGGTTCTGCTACTTGTTCTACATCACACTTCCTTCCGCAAACAGTGAAATGCTTTAACTCGGTGAGTTTCACGGCATTCTGATTAATGGGATTCCCCGGTTGCCGAAATTCAGTTGCCTTTGAATTTCGGTTTATCCCTCTTGAGCATGTATGCTTCTAATACTTGTTCTACACCACACTTCCTACCGCAAAGGGCGTAACGCTTTGACTCGATGAGTTTCGCGGCATTCCGACTTAGATGCCCCGGTTGCTGAAATTCAGTTGCCTTTGAATTTCGGGTGATCCCTCTTGAGCATGTATGCTTCTGCTACTTGTTCTACATCACACTCTCTTCCGCAAACAGCGAAACGCTTTGACTCGGTGAGTTTCGCGGCATTCAGACTTGGATTCCCCTGTTGCTGAAATTCAGTTGCCTTTGAATTTTGGGTGATCCCTCTTGAGCATGTATGCTTGTGCTACTTGTTCTACATCACACTTCCTTCCTCAAACAACGAAATGCTTTGACTCGGTGACTTTTGCGGCATTCTGACTTCGATGCCCCGGTTGCTGAAATTCAGTTGCCTTTGAATTTCTTGTGATCCATCTTGAGCATGTATGCTTCTGCTACTTGTTCTACACCACACTTCCTTTCCGCAAAAGGGCGAAAACACTTTGACTCGGTGAGTTTCGCGGCATTCAGACTTGGATTCCCCTGTTGCTGAAATTCAGTTTGCCTTTGAATTTTCGGAGTGATCCTCTTGAGCATGTATGCTTTTTTGCTACTTGTTCTACATCACATTCTCTTCCGCAAACACGAAACGCTTTGACTCGGTGAGTTTCAGTGGGCATTAAAAACCGATTTGGATTTCCCGGTTGCCGAAATTCAGTTGCCTTTGAATTTCGGTTGATCCCTCTTGAGCATGTATGCTTCTGCTACTTGTTCTACACCACACTTCCTTCCGCAAAGGGCAAAATGTTTTGACTCGATGAGTTTCGCGACATTCCGACTTCGATGCCCCGGTTGCCGAAATTCAGTTGCCTTTGAATTTCGGGTGATCCCTCTTGTGCATGTATGCTTCTGCTAACTTGTTCTACACCACACTACCTTCCGCAAAGGGCGAAACGTTTTGACTCGATGGGTTTCGGGGCATTCCGACTTCGATGCCCCGGTTCCCGAAATTCAGTTGCCTTTGAATTTCGGGTGATCCCTTGAGCTGTATCTCTGCTACTTGTTCTACACCACACTTCCTTCCGCAAAGGGCAAAACGTTTTGACTCGATGAGTTTCGCGGCATTCCGACTTGGATGCCCCTGTTGCCGAAATTCAGTTGCCTTTGAATTTCGGGTGATCCCTCTTGAGCATGTATGCTTCTGTACTTGTTCTACATCACACTTCCTTCCGCAAACAGCGAAACGCTTTTGACTCGGTGAGTTTCGCGGTATTTCGACTTCGATGCCCCGGTTGCCGAAATTCAGTTGCCTTTGAATTTCTGGTGATCCATCTTGAGCATGTATGCTTCTGCTACTTGTTCAACATCACATTCTCTTCCGCAAACAGCGAAACGCTGTGAGTCGGTGAGTTTCGCGGCATTCCGACTTGGATTCCCCGGTTGCCGAAATTCAGCTGCCTTTGAATTTCGGGTGATGCCTGTTTGAGCATGTATGCTTGCTACTGTTCTACATCACATTCTCTTCCGCAAACAGCGAAACGCTGTTGACGGTGAGTTTCGCGGCATTCCGATTTATGGATTCCCCGGTTGACGAAATTCAGTTGCCTTTTGAATTTTCGATTGATTCCCTCTTGAGCATGTATGCTTTCTTGCTACTTGTTCTACCATCACACTTCCTTCCTCAAAACAGCTAAAACGCTTTGACTCGGTGACTTTTAGCGGTAATTCCGACTTCGATGCCCCGGTTGCCGAAATTCAGTTGCCCCCCGCCCCCCCCCCATTGAATTTCTGGTTGATCCATTCTTGAGCATGTATGCTTCTGCTACTTGTTCAACTCACATTCTCTTCCGCAAACAGCGAAACACTTTGAGTTGGTGAGTTTTGCGGCATTCCGACTTGCATTCCCCGGTTGCCGAAATTCAGTTAGCCTTTTGAATATCGGGTGATCCCTCTTTTAGCATGTATGCTTCTGCTACTTGTTCTACATCACACTTCCTTCCTCAAACAGCGAAATGCTTTGACTCGGTGACTTTTGCGGCATTCTGACTTCGATGCCCCGGTTGCTGAAATTCAGTTGCCTTTGAATTTCTTTTGATCCATCTTGAGCATGTATGCTTCTGCTACTTGTTCTACACCACACTTCCTTCCGCAAAGGGCGAAACACTTTGACTCGGTGAGTTTCGCGGCATTCAGACTTGGATTCCCCTGTTGCTGAAATTCAGTTGCCTTTGAATTTCGGGTGATCCCTCTTGAGCATGTATGCTTTTGCTACTTGTTCTACATCACATTCTCTCTTCCGCAAAACAGGCGAAACGCTTTGACTCGTGAGTTTCGTGGCATTCCGATTTGGATTTCCCGGTTTGCCGAAATTCAGTTGCCTTTGAATTTCGGTTGATCCCTCTTGAGCATGTATGCTTCTGCTACTTGTTCTACACCACACTTCCTTCCGCAAAGGGCGAAATGTTTTGACTCGATGAGTTTCGCGACATTCCAAGTCAGAATGCCGCGAAACTCACCGAGTCAAAGCGCTTCGCTGTTTGCGGAAGAGAATGTGATGTAGAACAAGTAGCAGAAGCATACATGCTCAAGAGGGATCACCCGAAATTCAAAGGCAAATGAAAAATTTCGAAAAACCGGGGCATCGAAGTCAGAAATGCAGTGAAAACTCACCGAGTCAAAGCGTTTCGCTGTTTAAGGAAGGAAGTGTGACGTAGAACAAGTAGCAGAAGCATACTTGCTCAACAGGGATCACCCAAAATTCGAAGGCAACTGAATTTCGGCAACCGGGGCATCGAAGTCGGAAAAGCCGCGAAACTCACCGATACAAAGCGTTCCGCTGTTTAAGGAAGGAAGTGTGATGTAGAACAAGTAGCAGAAGCATACATGCGCAACACGGATCACCCAAAATTCCAAGGCAACTTAATTTCGGCAACCGGGGCATCGAAGTCGGAATGCCGCAAAACTCATCGAGTCAAAGCATTACGCCCTTTGCGGAAGGAAGTGTGGTGGAGAACAAGTAGCAGAGCATACATGCTCAAGAGGGATCACCCGAAATTCAAAGGCTAATGAATTTCGGCAACCGGGGCATCGAAGTCGGAACGCCACGAAACTCACCGAGTCAAAGCGTTTCGCTGTTTAAGGAAGGAAGTGTGATGCAGAACAAGTAGCAGAAGCATACATGCTCAAGAGGGATCACGCGAAATTCAAAGGCAACTTAATTTCGGCAACCGGGGCATCGAAGTCGGAACGCCGCGAAACCTCACCGAGTCCAAAGCGTTTTTGCTGTTTAAGGAAGGAAAGTGTGATGCAGAAACAAGTAGCAGAAGCATACATGCTCAAGAGGGATCACCCGAAATTCAAAGGCAACTTAATTTCGGCAACCGGGGCATCGAAGTCGGAATGCCGCCCGAAACTTTCACCGAGTCAAAGCATTTCGCTTTTTAAGGAAGGAAGTGTGATGCAGAACAAGTAGCAGAAGCATAGATGCTCAAGAGGGATCACCCAAAAATTCAAAGGCAACTTTAATTTCGGCCAACGCGGGGCAATCGAAGTCGGGAATGCGCGAAACTCATCGAGTTCAAAGCGTTTCGCTGTTTAAGGAAGGAAGTTTTGTTTGATGTAGAACAAGTAGCAGAAGCATAATGCTCAAGAGGATCACCCGAAAATTAAAAGGCAACTTTTAGTTTCGGCAAACCTGGGCATCGAAGTCGGAATGCCGCGAAACTCGCCGAGTCAAAGCGTTTCACTGTTTGCGGAAGGAAGTGTGATGGAGAACAAGTAGCAGAAGCATACATGCTCAAGAGGGATCACCCGAAATTGAAAGAAAACGGAATTTCAGCAACCGGGGCATCGAAGTCGGAATGCCGCGAAACTCACCGAGTCAAAGCGTTTCGTTGTTTAAAGAAGGAAGTGTGATGCAGAACAAGTAGCAGAAGCATACATGCTCAAGAGGGATCACCCGAAATTGAAAGGCAACTTAATTTCGGCAACCGGGGCATCGAAGTCGGAAATGGCGCGGAAAAGCGTTTTTTGCTGTTTAAGGAAGGAAGTTTGAATGTAGAACAAATAAGCAGAAGCATACTATGCTCAAGAGGGATCACCCGAAATTCAAAGGCAACTGAATTTCGGCAACCAGGGCATCAAAGTCGCAATGCCGTGAAAGTCACCGAATCAAAGTGTTTAGCTGTTTAAGGAAGGAAGTGTGACGTAGAACAAGTAGCAAGAAGCATACTTTCTCAAACAGGGATCACCCAAAATTCAAAGGCAAACTTATTTCGGCAACCGGGGCAATCGAAGTCGGAATGCCTGCGAAAACTCACCGAGATAATGAGTTTCGCTGTTTGCGAAAGGAAGTGTGATGTAGAACAAGTAGCAGAAGCATACATGCTCAAGAGGGATCACCCGAAATTCAAAGGCAACTGAATTTTGGCAACCGGGGCATCGAAGTCGGAATGCCGCGAAACTCACCGAGTCAAAGCGTTTCGCTGTTTAAGGAAGGAAGTGTGACGTAGACCAAGTAGCACAAGCATACTCGCTCAACAGGGATCACCCAAAATTCAAAGGCAACTGAATTTCGGAAAAATCACCGCCTCAAAGCGTTTCGCTGTTTGCGGAAGAGAATGTGATGTAGAACAAGTAGCAGAAGCATACATGCTAAAGAGGGATCACCCGAAATTCAAAGGCAACTGAATTTCGACAACCGGGGCATCGAAGTCCGCAATGCCCGAAATCTCACCGAGTCAAAAGCGTTTCGCTATTTGCGCGGAAGGAAGTGTGATGTTAGAACACAAGTAGCAGAAGCATACATGCTCAAGAGGATCACCAGAAATTCAAAGGCAACTGAATTTCGGCAACCGGGGCATCGAAGTCGGAATGCCGCGAAACTCACCGAGTCAAATCGTTTCGCTATTTAAGGAAGGAGGTGTGATGTGGAACAAGTAGAAGAAGCGTACATGCTCAAGAGGGATCACCCGAAATTCAAAGGCAACTTAATTTCGGCAACAGGGGCATCGAAGTCGGAATGCCGCGAAAGTCACCGAGTTCCATGAAGCATTTCGCCCCTGTTTGAGGAAGGAAGTTTGATGTAGAACAAGTAGCAGAAGCATACATGCTCAAGAGGGATCACCCGAAATTCAAAGGCAACTTAATTTCGGCAACCGGGGCATCGAAGTCGGAATGCCGCGAAAGTCACCGAGTCAAAGCGTTTCGCTGTTTGAGGAAGGAAGTTTGATGTAGAACAAGTAGCAGAAGCATACATGCTCAAGAGGGATCACCCGAAATTCAAAGGCAACTTAATTTCGGCAACCGGGGCATCGAAGTCGGAATGCCGCGAAAGTCACCGAGTCAAAGCGTTTCGCTGTTTGAGGAAGGAAGTTTGATGTAGAACAAGTAGCAGAAGCATACATGCTCAAGAGGGATCACCCGAAATTCAAAGAAATTTGAATTTCGGCAACCGGGGCATCGAAGTCGGAATGCCGCGAAACTCACCGTGTCAAAGCGTTTCGTTGTTTAACGAAGGAAGTGTGATGCAGAACAAGTAGCAGAAGCATACATGCTCAAGAGGGATCACCCGAAATTAAAAGGCAACTTAATTTCGGCAACCGGGGCATCGAAGTCGGAACGCGCGGAAACTCATCGAGTCAAAGCGTTTCGCTGTTTAAGGAAGGAAGTGTGATGCAGAACAAGTAGCAGAAGCATACATGCTCAAGAGGGATCACCCGAAATTCAAAGGCAAATGAATTTCGAAAACCGGGGCATCGAAGTCGGAATGCCGCGAATCTCACCGAGTCAAAGCGTTTCGCTGTTTGCGGATGGAAGTGTGATGTAGAACAAGTAGCAGAAACATACATGCTCAAGAGGGATCACCAGAAATTCAAAGGCAACTGAATTTCGGCAACCGGGGCATCGAAGTCGGAATGCCGCGAAAGTCACCGAGTCAAAGCGTTTCGCTGTTTGAGGAAGGAAGTTTGATGTAGAACTAGCAGAAGCTTACATGCTCAAGAGGGATTTCACCCTTAAATTCAAAGAAATTTTGAATTTCGGCCAACCGGGGCATCGTAGTCGGAATGCCGCGAAACTCACCGTGTCAAAGCGTTTCGTTGTTTAACGGAGGAAGTGTGATGCAGAACAAGTAGCAGAAGCATACATGCTCAAGAGGGATCACCCGAAATTAAAAGGCAACTTAATTTCGGCAACCGTCGGGGGCATCGAAGTCGGAACGCCGGCGAAAAGCTCATCGAGTCAAAACGTTTCGCCTGTTGTTAAGGAAGGAAGTGTGATGCAGAACAAGTTAGCAGAAAGCATACATGCTCAAGAGGGATCACCCGAAATTCAAAGCAAATGAATTTCGAAAACCGGGCATCCGAAGTCGGAATTCCCCTTGCGAATCTCACCGAGTCAAAGCGTTTCGCTGTTTGCGGATGGAAGTGTGATGTAGAACAAGTAGCAGAAACATACATGCTCAAGAGGGATCACCAGAAATTCAAAGGCAACTGAATTTCGGCAACCGGGGCATCGAAGTCGGTAATGCCGTTTGAAAACTTCACCGAGTCAAAGCGTTTCGCTGTTTAAGGAAGGAAGTGTGATTTAGAACAATATAGCCCCAGAAAGCACATACATGCTCAAGGGGGAATCACCCGAGAGTTCAAAGCAACTTAGTTTCGGCAACCTGGCATCGAAGTCGGCAATGCACTCGAAACTTCGCCGAGTCAAAGCGTTTCGCTGTTTGCGGAAGGAAGTGTGATGAAGAACAAGTAGCAGAAGCATACATGCTCAAGAGGGATCACCCGAAATTCAAAGAAAACTGAATTTCAGCAACCGGGGCATCGAAGTCGGAATGCCGCGAAACTCACCGAGTCAAAGCGTTTCGTTGTTTAAGGAAGGAAGTGTGATGCAGAACAAGTAGCAGAAGCATACATGCTCAAGAGGGATCACCCGAAATTAAAAGGCAACTTAATTTCGGCAACCGGGGCATCGAAGTCGGAATGGCGCGAAAGCGTTTTGCTGTTTAAGGAAGGAAGTTTGATGTAGAACAAATAGCAGAAGCATACATGCTCAAGAGGGATCACCCGAAATTCAAAGGCCAACTTGAATTTCGGCAAACCAGGGCATCAAAGTCGCAATGCCGTGAAAGTCACCGAATCAAAGTGTTTAGCTGTTTAAGGAAGGAAGTGTGACGTAGAACAAGTAGCAGAAGCATACTTTCTCAACAGGGATCACCCAAAATTCAAAGGCAACTTAATTTCGGCAACCGGGGCATCGAAGTCGGAATGCCGCGAAACTCACCGAGATAATGCAGTTTCGCTGTTTGCGAAAGGAAGTGTGATGTAGAACAAGTTAGCAGAAGCAATACATGCTCAAGAGAGGATCACCCCGAAATTCAAAGCAACTGAATTTTTTGCAACCGGGGGCATCGAAGTCGGAATGCCGCGAAACTCACCGAGTCAAAGCGTTTCGCTGTTTAAGGAAGGAAGTGTGACGTAGACAAGTAGCACAAGCATACTCGCTCAA
>NW_027340131.1:1077401-1108336 GCF_005239225.2 Populus alba | reverse complement strand
ACTCCACCGAGTCAAAGCATTTCGCTGTTTGCGGGAAGGAGTGTGATGGTATAACAAGTAGCAGAAAAGCATACATGCCTCAAGAGATCGCCGAAATTCAATGCAATTGAATTTTAGGGCAAACGGGCATCGAAGTTGGAATACCGCGAAATTAAACCGACTCAAAGCGGTTTCGCTGTTTTCGGAAGGAAGTGTGATGTGAACAAAGATAGGCAGAAGCACACTTATGCTCAAGAGGGATCACCCGAAATTCCAAAGGCAAACTGAATTTCGCAACGGTTAATGCAACTAAGCTAATGCGCCGAAACTCCACCGAGTCAAAGCGTTTCGCTGTTTGCGGAAGAAGAATGTGATGTGTAAACAAGTAGCAGAAGCATACATGCTCAAGAGGATCCCCGAAATTCAAAGGCAACTGACTTTCGCAACCGGGGATCCAAGTCGTAATGCCCGCGAAACTCATCGAGTCAAAGCATTACGCCTTGCGGAAGGAAAGTGTGATGCGAGAACAAATAGTAGAAGCGTACATGCTCAAGAGGGATCCCCCGAAATTCAATGGCAACTGAATTTCGGCAACCGGGGCATCCAAGTCGTAATGCCGCAAAACTCATCGAGTCAAAGCATTACGCACTTTGCGGAAGGAAGAGTGGTGGAGAACAATGCAGCAGCAGAAGCATACATGCTACAGAGGGATCATCCGAAATTCAAAGGCAACTGAATTTCGGCAACCGTGGAATCCAAGACGGAATGCCGCGAAACTCACCGACTCAAAGTGTTTTGCTGTTTGCGGAAGACAATGTGATGTAGAACAAGTAGCCGAAGCATACATGCTCAAGAGGGATCACCGTAGTTAGTAGCATAAATCAAAGCCCGCACTGAATTTGCACGGCAACCGGGGGAAATCCAAGTCGGAATGCCGCGAAACACACCTAGTCAAAGCGTTTCGCTGTTTGCGGAAGACAGTTGATGCAAGAACAATTAGCAAAATGCATACATGCTCAAGAGGATCACCCCGAAATTGAGAGGCAACTACGAATTCGGCAACCGGGGCATCCAAGTCGGAATGCCGCAAAACTCATCGAGTCAAAGCATTACGCCCTTTGCGGAAGGAAGTGTGATGTAGAACATGTAGCTGAAGCATACATGCTCAAGAGGGATCACCCGAAATTCAAAGGCAACTGAATTTCGGCAATCGAGGAATCCAAGACTGAATGTCGCGAAACTCACCGAGTCAAAGCGTTTCGCTATTTGCGGAAGAGAAGTGTGATGTAGCACAAGTAGCAGAAGCATAGATGCTCAAGAGGGATCACACGAAAATCAAAGGCCAACTGAATTTTGGCAACAGGGCATCAAAGTTGGAATGCCGCGAAACTCACCGAGTCAAAGCGTTTCGCTGTTTAACGAAGGAAGTGTGACGTAGAACAAGTAGCAGAAAGCATACTTGCTCCAAGAAGGGATCACCCCAAATTCATAGGCAACTGAATTTCAGCAACAGGGGCACCGAAGTCGGAATGTCGCGAACCTCACCGCAGTCAAAGCGTTTGGCCATTTGCGGAAGAAGTCTCATGTAGAACAAGTAGCTGAAGCATACATGCTCAAGAGGGATCACCCGAAATTCAAAGGCAACTGAATTTCGGCAACCGAGGAATCCAAGTCAGAATGCCGTGAAACTAACCGAGTCAAAGCGTTTCGCTGTTTGCGGAAGGGAGTGTGATGTAGAACAAGTAGTAGAAGCATACATGCTCAAGAGGGATCACCTGAAATTCAAAGGCAACTGACTTTCGGCAACCGGGGCATCCAACTCGAAATGCCCGCGAAACCATCTAGTCAAAGCGTTTCGCCGGTTTGCGGAAGGGAAGTGTGATGTAGAACAAGTAGCAGAAGCATACATGCTCAAGAGGGATCACCCGAAATTCAAAGGCAACTGAATTTCGACAACCGGGGAATCCAATACGAAATGCCGTGAAACTCACCGAGTCCAAAGCGTTTCGCTGTTGCGGGAAGAGAATGTGATGTAGAACAAGTAGCAGAAAGCATACATGCCTCAAAGGATCACCCGAAATTCAAAGGCAACTGAATTTTCGGCAATCGGGAATCCAAGACGGAATGCCGCGCAAACTCACACGAGTCAAAGCGTTTCGCTGTTTGCGGAGGAGAATGTGATGTAGAACAAGTAGCAGAAGCATACATGCTCAAGAGGGATCACCCGAAATTCAAAGGCAACTGAATTTCGGCAATCGCGGAATCCTAGACGGAATGCCGCGAAACTCACCGAGTCAAAGAGTTTCGCTGTTTGCGGAGGAGAATATGATGTAGAACAAGTAGCAGAAGCATACATTCTCAAGAGGGATCACCCGAAATTCAAAGGCAACTGAATTTCGGCAACCGGGGCATCGAAGTCGGAAAACCGCCAAAGTCACCGAGTCAAAGCGTTTCGCTATTTGAGGAAAGAAGTGTGATGTAGAACAAGTAGCAGAAGCATACAAGCTCAAGAGGGATCACCCGAAATTCAAAGGCAATTGAATTTTGGCAACCGGGGCATCGAAATCGGAATACCGCGAAACTCACCGAGTCAAGCGTTTCGCTGTTTGCGGAAGGAAAGTGTGTGATGTTAGAACAAGTAGCAGAAGCATACATGCTCAAGAGGGATCACCCGAAATTCAAAGGCAACTGACTTTCGGCAACCGGGGCATCGAATTCGGAATGCTGCGAAACTCACCGAGTCAAAACGTTTCGCCATTTGCAGAAGGAAGTGTGATGTAGAACAAGTAGCTGAAGCATACATGGTCAAGAGGGATCACCCGAAAATTCTAAAGGCAACTGAATTTCGGCAACCGGCATCGAAGTCGGAAAACGCCAAAGTCACCGAGTCAAATCGTTTCGCTCTTTGAGGAAAGAAGTGTGATGTAGAACAAGTAGGCAGAAACATACAAGCTCAAGAGGGATCACCCGAAATTCAAAGGCAACTGAATTTTGGCAACAGGGGCATCAAAGTTGGAATGCCGCGAAACTCACCGAGTCAAAGCGTTTCGCTGTTTAAGGAAGGAAGTGCGACGTAGAACAAGTAGCAGAAGCATACTCGCTCAAGAGGGATCACCCCAAATTCATAGGCAACTGAATTTCAGCAATAGGGGCACCGAAGTCGGAATGCCGCGAACGCTCACCGGGGAGTCAAAGCGTTTGGCCATTTGCGGAAGAAGTCTGATGAGAACAAGTAGCAGAAACATACATGCTCAAGAGGGATCACCCGAAATTCAAAGGCAACTGAATTTGGGCAACCGAGGAATCCAAGTCAGAATGACGCGAAACTAACCGAGTCAAAGCGTTTCGCTGTTTGCGGAAGAGAGTGTGATGTAGAACAAGTAGTAGAAGCATACATGCTCAAGAGGGATCACCCGAAATTCAAAGGCAACTGAATTTCAGCAACTGGGGCACCCAAGTCGTAATGCCGCAAAACTCATCGAGTCAAAGCATTACGCTGTTTGCGGAAGGAAGTGTGATGGAGAACAAATAGCAGAAGCGTACATGCTCAAGAGGGATCCTCCGAAATTCAAAGGCAACTGAATTTTGGCAAACGGGGAATCCAAGACGGAATGCCGCGAAACTCACCTACTCAAAGTGTTTCGCTGTTTGCGGAAGAGAATGTGATGTAGAACAAGTAGCAGAAGCATACATGCTCAAGAGGGATCACCTGAAATTCAAAGGCAACTGACTTTCGGCAACCGGGGCATCCAACTCGGAATGCCGCAGGAAAAGCTCATCGAGTCAAAGCGTTTCGCCGTTTGCGGAAGGAAGTGTGATGTAGAACAAGTAGCAGAAGCATACATGCTCAAGAGGGATCACCCGAAATTCAAAGGCAACTGAATTTCGGCAACCGGGGAATCCAAGTCGAAATGCCGCGAAACTCACCGACTCAAAGCGTTTCACTGTTTGCGGAAGAGAATGTGATGTAGAACAAGTAGCAGAAGCATACATGCTCAAGAGCGATCACCCGAAATTCAAAGGCAACTGAATTTCGGCAATAGGGGAATCCAAGACGGAATGCCGCGAAACTCACCGAGTCAAAGCGTTTCGCTGTTTGCGGAAGACAATGTGATGTAGAACAAGTAGCAGAAGCATACATGCTCAAGAGGGATCACCCGAAATTCAAAGGCAACTGAATTTCGGCAATCACAGAATCCAAGACGGAATGCCGCGAAACTCACCGAGTCAAAGAGTTTCGCTGTTTGCGTTGGAGAATGTGATGTAGAACAAGTGGCAGAAGCATACATGCTCAAGAGGGATCACCCGAAATTCAAAGGCAACTGAATTTCGGCAACCTGTGGGCATCGAAGTCGGAATACCGCCAAATCACCAAGTCAAGCGTTTCGCTAGTTTGAGGAAAGAAGTGTGATGTAGAACAAGTAGCAGAAGCATACAAGCTCAAGAGGCATCACCCGAAATTCAAAGGCAATTGAATTTTGGCAACCGGGGCATCGAAGTCGGAATACCGCGAAACTCACCGAGTCAAAGCATTTCGCTGTTTGCGGAAGGAAGTGTGATGTAGAACAAGTAGCAGAAAGCATACATGCTCCATGAGGGATCACCCGAAATTCAAAAAGGCAACTGACTTTCGACAACCGGGGCATCGAATTCGGATGCCAATTAAATCCTGCGAAACTCACCGAGTCAAAACGTTTCGCCGTTTACAGAAGGAAGTGTGATGTAGAACAAGTAGCTGAAGCATACATGCTCAAGAGGGATCACCCGAAATTCAAAGGCAAATGAATTTCGGCAACCGGGCATCGAAGTCGGAATACCGCCAAAGTCACCGAGTCAAATCGTTTCGCTGTTTGAGGAAAGAAGTGTGATGTAGAACAAGTAGCAGAAGCATACAAGCTCAAGAGGGATCACCCGAAATTCAAAGGCAATTGAATTTTGGCAACCGGGGCATCGAAGTCGGAATACCGCGAAACTCACCGAGTCAAAGCGTTTCGCTGTTTGCGGAAGGAAGTGTGATGTAGAACAAGTAGCAGAAGCATACATGCTCAAGAGGGATCACCCGAAATTCAAAGGCAACTGACTTTCGGCAACCGGGGCATCGAATTCGGAATGCTGCGAAACTCACCGAGTCAAAGCGTTTCGCCGTTTACAGAAGGAAGTGTGATGGAGAACAAGTACCTGAAGCATACATGCTCAAGAGGGATCACCCGAAATTCAAAGGCAACTGAATTTCGGCAACCGGGGCATCCAAGTCGTAATGCCGCAAAACTCATCGAGTCAAAGCATTACCACTTTGCGGAAGGAAGTGTCGGTGGGAGAACAAGTAGTGAGAAGCATACATGCTCAAGAGGGATCATCGAAATTCAAAGGCAACTGAATTTCGGCATTCGGGGAATCCAAGACGGAATGCCGCGAAACTCACCGACTCAAAGTGTTTCGCTGTTTGCGGAAGACAATGTGATGTAGAAGAAGTAGCCGAAGCATACATGTATTCTCAAGAGGGATCACCCGAAATTCAAAGGCAAGTGAATTTCGGCAAACCGGCAGAATCCAAGTCGAATGCCGCGAAACACACCGAGTCAAAGTGTTTCGCTGTTTGCGGAAGAGAGTGTGATGTAGAACAAGTAGCAGAAGCATACATGCTCAAGAGGGATCACCCGAAATTCAAAGGCAACTGAATTTCAGCAACCGGGGCATCCAAGTCGTAATGCCGCAAAACTCATCGAGTCAAAGCATTACGCCCTTTGCGGAAGGAAGTGTGATGTAGAACAAGTAGCTGAAGCATACATGCTCAAGAGGGATCACATGAAATTCAAAGGCAACTGAATTTCGACAATCGGGGAATCCAAGACGGAATGCCGCGAAACTCACCGACTCAAAGTGTTTCGCTGTTTGCGGAAGACAATGTGATGTAGAACAAGTAGCCGAAGCATACATGCTCAAGAGGGATCACCCAAAATTGAGAGGCAACTGAATTTCGGCAACCGAGGCATCCAAGTTCGGAAATGCCGCAAAAACTCATCGAGTCAAAGCATTACGCCCTTTGCGGAAGGAAGTGTGATGTAGAACAAGTAGCTGAAGCATACATGCTCAAGAGGGATCACCCGAAATTCAAAGGCAACTGAATTTCGGCAATCGGGGAATCCAAGACGGAATTTCGCAAAACTCACCGAGTCAAAGCGTTTCGCTGTTTGCGGAAGAGAATGTGTTGTGGAACAAGTAGCAGAAGCATAGATGCTCAAGAGGGATCACCCGAAATTCAAAGGCAACTGAATTTCGACAATCAGGGAATCCAAGACGGAATGCCGCGAAACTCATCGACTCAAAGTGTTTCGCTGTTTGCGGAAGACAATGTGATGTAGAACAAGTAGCAGAAGCATACATGCTCAAGAGGGATCACCCGAAATTGAGAGGCAACTGAATTTCGGCAACCGGGGCATCCAAGTTGGAATGCCGCAAAACTCAACGAGTCAAAGCATTTACGCCCATTTGCGGAAGGAAGTGTTGATGTAGAACAAGTAGCTGAAGCATACATGCTGATTAGTACTTAAAAGTGCATGTTTATCAAGGTTTTATATCATCATTTTGCACTTGAAGTATCAATGACTCCTTAACTAAAGCATGTTTTATAATAACAAGTTTGATATTATAAGATACCTTAATTTATGGTAAATGCTCATTTTAAATGCAGGACTATCACATAAATAAAAGGATTGATTGATGAGTTTAAGCATTGAAAGTTAAAGGACAAAGAGATGGCCAAACTTAGAAAAGAGATGTCGGTGCAGTCCAAACCGGAACATTGCTCGGTAATTGGATCATATCTGGAGCTCTAGATTTCGGATTTAGGTACACTTTATATGGATGGAAAGGTAAGACAAAAGGCCTACAACTTTCTATGAGGAGCCCAAGATTTGAAAAGGTCGTTTTGAAGTCCAAATTGAAGGAACAACGAAGAAGTCCGAAGCTTGTTCCTGCAGCCCAAAACACTATTTAGTGTTCAGCCCATATCTTGAGTTCTAGAAGTCCAAATGACCTCATCTTTTTTTTTGTTGGAAAGCTGAGGACAATTTCCTAGAACATTCTTGAGGATTCTGGGCAAATTATGATGTTAGCAATGACGTCTTGATCAGACAAGAAGATAAAGGATTGTTATCTAGTCAAGATGTGGCCACCCACTCATCAATTAGTCAACAAATCAATAGTTCCAAATTTTGGCCTATAAAAGGAGGCACTTACCATGTATTGAGGCATTCTTGGTTTCCAGATCAAGATCATGCTCTTGCTTTTCTCTCTTTGTATTGCTTATGTTTTTCTTTCATTAATATCAAGTTTATGCACTTCATTTCCTTTCTTTTACTTTAGTTAACTTCTTTCTCATTTATGTTCTTATCTTGTCTATTTATGTTCTTTCTTTCATTATGTTTAGCTAAGTTAATTATGTCAAGGTGAAAAGGGTACACTAATGGTGTAAGAATTAAGTATAATATAACTTAACATGGACCTTAACGTTGGATACTAACATGTTTTATATTTGTTATCTTGTTCACTTTTAATACTTTGCTTGTTAAATGGTTAATCTAGATTTATGTTGTATAACACTTGGTACAACAAATACTTGGTACTTTCATAGCCCATACTGTATGGTATAACCGACACCTGAGCTATGAAAGGGACTTGATTTGTTGTTAACATAAGTTATAATCATGAATGCCTGCCAACATTTACAAGTATTAGCTTTATTCGAATAAGAATAACTAATGTAATCATGTTAACAATTTATAATCTGATTGGAACCTCCTTTATGTGTGGTTTCCAATTGAGTAATAAGAGTTTATATTATACTTGTTTGAAGTACCATTAGTGGATCCTCTAACCTTGACATTTGTTTTTATCATTGTTTAATCCTTTACGTTAATCTTTTATCTCAAAGTTCTCATTAATTTCTTCATCTTCTGTTATTATTATTATCATCATTGTTTATTATTATTATTATTTACATTCTGTTTATATTATATAATAAATATCTTTGATCTTTTCATAAAGTCAGTATATAGGCTGGAAACCTGTGACCCGATCTTTAGATCATTCTCAGGTATAACAACGCCACGTACTGAGTATTATTGTTGTTGTTGTTGTTGTCTTGTTATTTATAATTTATACAATTAACCTCTTTGTGGTTCGACCCCGGTCTTGCCGGGTTATTATATTACTTCGACACTCCTGCACTTGGGAAGAGACATCAAGCTTTTGGTCGTGTCACATGCTCAAGAGGGATCACCCGAAATTCAAAGGCAACTGAATTTCAGCAACCGGGGCATCCAAGTCGTAATGCCGCAAAACTCATCGACTCAAAGCCTTACGCCCTTTGTGGAAGGAAGTGTGATGTAGAACAAGTAGCTGAAGCATACATGGTCAAGAGGGATCACCCGAAATTCAAAGGCAACTGAATTTCGGCAATCGGGGAATCCAAGACGGAATGCCGCGAAACTCACCGACTCAAAGTGTTTCGCTATTTGTGGAAGACAATGTGATGTAGAACAAGTAGCCGAAGCATACATGCTCAAGAGGGATCACCCGAAATTGAGAGGCAACTGAATTTCGGCAACCGGGGCATCCAAGTCGGAATGCCGCAAAACTCATCGAGTCAAAGCATTACGCCCTTTGCGGAAGAAGTGTGATGTAGAACAAGTAGCTGAAGCATACATGCTCAAGAGGGATCACCCGAAATTCAAAGGCAACTGAATTTCGGCAATCGGGGAATCCAAGACGGAATTCCGCGAAACTCACCGAGTCAAAGCGTTTCGCTGTTTGCAGAAGAGAATGTGATGTAGAACAAGTAGCAGAACCATAGATGCTCAAGAGGGATCACCCGAAATTGAGAGGCAACTGAATTTCAGAATCGGGGAATCCAAGATGGAATGCCGCGAAACTCACCGACTCAAAGTGTTTCGCTGTTTGCGGAAGACAATGTGATGATAGAGCAAGTAGCCGAAGCATACATGCTCAAGAGGGATCACCCGAAATTGAGAGGCAACTGAATTTCGGCAATCGGGGCATCCAAGTCGGAATGCCGCAAAACTCATCGAATCAAAGCATGACGCCCTTTGCAGAAGGAAGTGTGATGGAGAACAAGTACCTGAAGCATATATGCTCAAGAGGGATCACCCGAAATTCAAAGGCAACTGAATTTCGGCAATCAGGGAATCCAAGACGGAATGCCGCGAAACTCACCGAGTCAAAGCGTTTCGCTGTTTGCGGAAGAGAATGTGATGTAGAACAAGTAGCAGAAGCATAGATGCTCAAGAGGGATCACCCGAAATTCAAAGGCAACTGAATTTTGGCAACAGGGGCATCAAAAGTTGGAATGCCGCGAAACTCACCGAGTCAAAGCGTTTTCGCTGTTTAAGGAAGGAAGTGTGACGTAGAACAAGTAGCAGAAGCATACTTGCTCAAGAGGGATCTCCCAAAATTCATAGGCAACTGAATTTCAGCAAACAGGGGCATCGAAGTCGAATGCCGCGAAACCTCACCGAGTCAAAGCGTTTGGCCATTTGCGGAAGAAGTCTGATGTAGAACAAGTAGCAGAAGCATACATGCTCAAGAGGGATCACCCGAAATTCAAAGGCAACTGAATTTCGGCAACCGAGGAATCCAAGTCAGAATGCCGCGAAACTAATCGAGTCAAAGCGTTTCGCTGTTTGCGGAAGAGAGTGTGATGTAGAACAAGTAGTAGAAGCATACATGCTCAAGAGGGATCACCCGAAATTCAAAGGCAACTGAATTTCAGCAACCGGGGCACCCAAGTCGTTAATGCCGCAAAACTCATCGAGTCAAAGCATTACGCCGTTTGCGGAAGGAAGTGTGATGGAGAACAAATAGCAGAAGCGTACATGCTCAAGAGGGATCCCCCGAAATTCAAAGGCAACTGAATTTCGGCAATCGGGGAATCCAAGACGGAATGCCGCGAAACTCACCAACTCAAAGTGTTTCGCTGTTTGCGGAAGAGAATGTGATGTAGAACAAGTAGCAGAAGCATACATGCTCAAGAGGGATCACCCGAAATTCAAAGGCAACTGACTTTCGGCAACCGGGGCATCCAACTCGGAATGCCCGCGAAACTCATCGAGTCAAAGCGTTTTCGCCGTTTGCGGAAGAGAATGTGATGTAGAACAAGTAGCAGAAGCATACATGCTCAAGAGGGATCACCCTAAATTCAAAGGCAACTGAATTTCGGCAACCGGGGAATCAAAGACGGAATGCCGCGAAACTCACCAAGTCAAAGCGTTTCGCTGTTTGCGGAAGAGAATGTGATGTAGAACAAGTAGCAGAAGCATAGATGCTCAAGAGGGATCACCCGAAATTCAAAGGCAACTGAATTTTGGCAACAGGGCATTAAAGTCGAAATGCCGCGAACCTTACCGAGTCAAAGCGTTTGGCCATTTGTGGAAGAAGTCTGATGTAGAACAAGTAGCAGAAGCATACATGCTCAAGAGGGATCACCCGAAATTCAAAGGCAACTGAATTTCGGCAACCGGGGCATCGAAGTCGGAATACCGCCAAAGTTACCGAGTCAAAGCGTTTCGCTGTTTGAGGAAAGAAGTGTGATGTAGAACAAGTAGCAAAAGCATACATGCTCAAGAGGGATCACCCGAAATTCAAAGGCAACTGAATTTCAGCAACCGGGGCATCCAAGTCGTAATGCCGCAAAACTCATCGAGTCAAAGCATTATGCCCTTTGCGGAAGGAAGTGTGATGTAGAACAAGTAGTTGAAGCATACATGCTCAAGAGGGATCACCCGAAATTCAAAGGCAACTGAATTTCGGCAATCGGGGAATCCAAGACGGAATGCCGCGAAACTCATAGACTCAAAGTGTTTCGCTGTTTGCGGAAGACAATGTGATGTAGAACAAGTAGACGAAGCATACATGCTCAAAAGGGATCACCCGAAATTGAGAGGCAACTGAATTTCGGCAACCGGGGCATCCAAGTCGGAATGCCGCAAAACTCATCGAGTCAAAGCATTACGCCCTTTGCGGAAGGAAGTGTGATGTAGAACAAGTAGCTGAAGCATACATGCTCAAGAGGGATCACCCGAAATTCAAAGGCAACTGAATTTCGGCAATCGGGGAATCCAAGACGGAATGCCGCGAAACTCACCGACTCAAAGTGTTTCGCTGTTTGCGGAAGACAATGTGATGTAGAACAAGTAGCCGAAGCATACATGCTCAAGAGGGATCACCCGAAATTGAGAGGCAACTGAATTTCGGCAACCGGGGCATCCAAGTCGGAATGCCGCAAAACTCATCGAGTCAAAGCATTACGCCCTTTACGGAAGGAAGTGTGATGTAGAACAAGTAGCTGAAGCATACATGCTCAAGAGGGATCACCCAAAATTCATAGGCAACTAAATTTCGGCAATCGGGGAATCCAAGACGGAATGCCGCGAAACTCACCGAGTCAAAGCGTTTCGCTGTTTGCGGAAGAGAATGTGATGTAGAACAAGTAGCAGAAGCATAGATGCTCAAGAGGGATCACCCGAAATTGAGAAGCAACTGAATTTCGGCAATCGAGGAATCCTAGACGGAATGCCGCAAAACTCATCAAGTCAAAGCATGACGCCCTTTGCGGAAGGAAGTGTGATGTAGAACAAGTAACTGAAGCATACATGCTCAAGAGGGATCACCCGAAATTCAAAGGCAACTGAATTTCGGCAATCGGGGAATCCAAGACGGAATGCCGCGAAACTCACCGAGTCAAAGCGTTTCGCTGTTTGCAGAAGAGAATGTGATGTAGAACAAGTAGCAGAAGCATAGATGATCAAGAGGGATCACCCGAAATTGAGAGGCAACTGAATTTCAGAATCGGGGAATCCAAGACGGAATGCCGCGAAACTCACCGACTCAAAGCGTTTCGCTGTTTGCAGAAGAGAATGTGATGTAGAACAAGTAGCAGAAGCATAGATGCTCAAGAGGGATCACCCAAAATTGAGAGGCAACTGAATTTCGGAATCGGGGAATCCAAGATGGAATGCCGCGAAACTCACCGACTCAAAGTGTTTCGCTGTTTGCGGAAGACAATGTGATGTAGAACAAGTAGCAGAAGCATACATGCTCAAGAGGGATCACCCGAAATTGAGAGGCAACTGAATTTCGGCAACCGGGGCATCCAAGTCGGAATGCCGCTAAACTCATCGAGTCAAAGCATGACGCCCTTTGCGGAAGGAAGTGTGATGGAGAACAAGTACCTGAAGCATACATGCTCAAGAGGGATCACCCGAAATTCAAAGGCAACTGAATTTCGGCAATCGGGGAATCCAAGACGGAATGCCGCGAAACTCACCGAGTCAAAGCGTTTCGCTGTTTGCGGAATAGAATGTGATGTAGAACAAGTAGCAGAAGCATAGATGCTCAAGAGGGATCACTCGAAATTCAAAGGCTACCTAATTTCGGCAACCGGGGCATCGAAGTCGGAATGCTGCGAAACTCACCGAGTCAAAGCGTTTCGCTGTTTCAGGAAGGAAGTTTGATGGAGAACAAGTAGTAGAAAGCATACATGCTCAAGAGGGATCACCCGAAATTCAAAGAAAACGGAATTTCGGCAACCGGGGCATCGAAGTCGGAATGCCGCGAAACTCAACGAGTCAAAGAGTTTCGCAGTTTAAGGAAGGAAGTGTGATGCAGAACAAGTAGCAGAAGCATACATGCTCAATAGGGATCACCCGAAATTCAAAGGCAACTGAATTTCGGCAACCGGGAATCCAAGTCGGAATGCCGCGAAACTCACCGAGTCAAAGCGTTTCGCTGTTTGCGGAAGAGAATGTGATGTAGAACAAGTAGCAGAAGCATACATACTCAAGAGGGATCACCCGAAATTCAAAGGTAACTGAATTTCGGCAACAGGGCATCGAAGTCGGAATGCCGCAAAAATCACCGAGTAAAGCGTTTCGCTGTTTAAGGAAGGAAGTTTAATGGAGAACAAGTAGCAGAAGCATACTTGCTCAAGAGGGATCACCCGAAATTCAAAGGCTACTGAATTTCGGCAACCGGGGCATCGAAGTCGGAATGCTGCGAAACTCACCGAGTCAAAGCGTTTGGCTGTTTAAGGAAGGAAGTGTGATGCAGAACAAGTAGCAGAAGCATACATGCTCAATAGGGATCACCCGAAATTCAAAGGCAACTGAATTTTGGCAACCAGGGAATCCAAGTCGGAATGCCGCGACACTCACCCAGTCAAAGCGTTTCGCTGTTTGCGGAAGAGTGTGATGTAGAACAAGTAGCAGAAGCATACATGCTCAAGAGGGATCACCCGAAATTCAAAGGCAACTGAATTTCGGCAACAGGGGCATCGAAGTCGGAATGCCGCGAAACTCACCGAGTAAAGCGTTTCGCTGTTTAAGGAAGGAAGTTTGATGTAGAACAAGTAGCAGAAGCATACTTGCTCAAGAGGGATCATCCGAAATTCAAAGGCAACTGAATTTCGGCAATCGGGGAATCCAAGACGGAATGCCCGCGAAAACTCACCGAGTCAAAGCGTTTGGCCCTTTGCGGAAGAAGGTCTGATCTAGAACAAGTAGCAAAAAGCATACATGCTCAAGAGGGATCATCCGAAATTCAAAGCAACTCATTTTCGGCAACCGAGGCATCGAAGTTGGAATGCCGTAAAACTCACCGAGTCAAAGCGTTTGGCCCTTTGCGGGAAGAAGTCTGATCTAGAACAAGTAGCAGAAGCATACATGCTCAAGAGGGATCACCCGAAATTCAAAGGCAACTGAATTTCGGCAACCGGGGAATCCAATTCGGAATGCCGCGAAACTCACCGAGTCAAAGCGTTTCGCTGTTTGCGAAGAGAGTGTGATGTAGAACAAGTAGCAGAAGCATACATGCTCAAGAGGGATCACCCGAAATTCAAAGGAACAGAATTTCGGCAACCGGGGCATCCAAGTCGGAATGCCGCAAAACTCATCGAGTCAAACCATGACGCCCTTTGCGAAGGAAGTGTGGTGGAGAAACAAGTAGCAGAAGCATACATGCTCAAGAGGGATCACCGAAATTCAAAGGCAACTGAATTTCGGCAATCGGGGAATCCAAGACGGAATGCCGCGAAACTCACCGAGTCAAAGCGTTTCGCTGTTTGTGGAAGAGAATGTGATGTAGAACAATAGCAGAAGCATAGATGCTCAAGAGGGATCACCCGAAATTCAAAGCCAACTGAATTTTGGCAATAGGGGCATCGAAGTCGGAATGCCGCGAAACTCACCGAGTCAAAGCGTTCGCTGTTAAAGGAAGGAAGTGTGACGTAGAACAAGTAGCAGAAGCATACTTGCTCAAGAGGGATCACTCAAAATTCAAAGGCAACTGAATTTCGGCAATAGGGGCATCGAAGTCGGAATGCCGCGAAACTCACCGAGTCAAAGCGTTTCGCTGTTTGCGGAAGAGAATGTGATGTAGAACAAGTAGCAGAAGCATACATGCTCAAGAGGGATCACCCGAAATTCAAAGGCAACTTAATTTCGGCAACCGGGGCATCGAAGTCGGGAATGTGCCGCGAAACTCCTCGAGTCAAAGCGTTTCGCTGTTTAAGGAAGGAAGTTTGATGTAGAACAAGTAGCAGAAGCATACATGCTCAAGAGGGATCACCCGAAATTCAAAGAAAACTGAATTTCGGCAACCGAGGCATCGAAGTCGGAAATGCCGTGCGAACACTCACCGAGTCAAAGCGTTTCGCTGTTAAAGGAAGGAAGTGTGACGTAGAACAAGTAGCAGAAGCATACTTGCTCAAGAGGGATCACCCGAAATTCAAAGAAAACTGAATTTCGGCAACAGGGGCATCGAAGTCGGAATGCCCCGAAACTCACCGAGTCAAAGCGTTTGGCCTTTTGCGGAAGAAGTCTGATCTAGAACAAGTAGCAGAAGCATACTTGCTCAAGAGGGATCACTCGAAATTCAAAGGCAACTGAATTTCGGCAACAGGGGCATCGAAGTCGGAATGTCGCGAAACTCACCGAGTCAAAGCGTTTGCCTTTTACGGAAGAAGTCTGATCTAGAACAAGTAGCAGAAGCATACATGCTCAAGAGGGATCACCCGAAATTCAAAGGCAACTGAATTTCGGCAACCGGGGAATCCAATTCGGAATGCCACGAAACTCACCGAGTCAAAGCGTTTCGCTGTTTGCGGAAGAGAATGTGATGTAGAACAAGTAGCAGAAGCATACATGCTCAAGAGGGATCACCCGAAATTCAAAGGCAACTTAATTTCGGCAACCGGTGAACCGGCATCGAAGTCGGAATGCCACGAAACTCACCGAGTCAAAGCGTTTCGCTGTTTAATGGAAGGAAGTTGATGCTGTAGAACAAGTAGTAGCAAGCATACAGTGCGTCAAGAGGGATCACCGAAATTCAAAGAAAACCTAATTTCGGCAACCAGGGGCATCGAAGTCGGTAATGCCGCGAAACTCAACGAGTCAAAGAGTTTCGCTGTTTTAAGGAAGGATAGTGTGATGCAGAACAATTGTTTGCAGAAGCATACATTGCTCAATAGGGATCACCCGAAATTCAAAGGTCCAACTGAATTTCCGGCAACGGGGAATCCAAGTCGGAATGCCCGCGAAACTCACCGAGTCAAAGCGTTCGCTGTTTGCGGAAGAGAATGTGATGTAGAACAAGTAGCAGAAGCATACACTTGCTCAAGAGGGGATCACCCGAAATTCAAAGGCAACTGAATTTTTCAGCAAAAGGGCATCGAAGTCGGAAGTGCCGCGGAAAATCACTCGAGTAAAGCGTTTTGCTGTTTTAAGGAAGGAAGTTTGATGTTAGAACAAAGTAGCAGAAGTTCCATACCTTGCTCAAGAGGGATCATCCGAAATTCAAAGGCAACTGAATTTCGGCAATCGCGGAATCCAAGACGGAATGCCGCGAAACTCACCGAGTCAAAGCGTTTGGCCCTTTGCGGAAGAAGTCAGATCTAGAACAAGTAGCAAAAGCATACATGCTCAAGAGGGATGATCCAAAATTCAAAGGCAACTCATTTTCGCCAACCGAGGCATCGAAGTCGGAATGCCGTAAAACTCACCGAGTCAAAGCGTTTGGCCTTTGCGGAAGAAGTCTGATCTAGAACAAGTAGCAGAAGCATACATGCTCAAGAGGGATCACCCGAAATTGAAAGGCAACTGAATTTCGGCAACCGGGGAATCAAATTCGGAATGCCGCGAAACTCACCGAGTCAAAGCGTTTCGCCGTTTGCGAAGAGAGTGTGATGTAGAACAAGTAGCAGAAGCATACATGCTCAAGAGGGATCACCCGAAATTAAAAGGCAACTGAATTTCGGCAACCGGGGCATCGAAGTCGGAATGCCGCAAAACTCATCGAGTCAAACCATGACGCCCTTTGCGGAAGGAAGTGTGGTGAGAGAACAAGTAGCAGAAGCATACATGCTCAAAGAGGGATCACCCGAAATTCAAAGGCAACTGAATTTCGGCAATCGGGGAATCCAAGACGGAATGCCGCGAAACTCACCGAGTCAAAGCGTTTCGCTGTTTGTGAAAGAGAATGTGATGTAGAACAAGTAGCAGAAGCATAGATGCTCAAGAGGGATCACCCGAAATTCAAAGCCAACTGAATTTTGGCAATAGGGGCATCGAAGTTGGAATGCCGCGAAAACTCACCGAGTCAAAGCGTTTCGCTGTTAAAGGAAGGAAGTGTGACGTAGAACAAGTAGCAGAAGCATACTTGCTCAAGAGGGATCACTCAAAATTCGAAGGCACATGAATTTCAGGAATAGGAGCATCGAAGTCGGAATGCCGCGAAACTCACCGAGTCAAAGCGTTTCGCTGTTTGCGGAAGAGAATGTGATGTAGAACAAGTAGCAGAAGCATACATGCTCAAGAGGGATCACCCGAAATTCAAAGGCAACTTAATTTCGGCAACCGGGGCATCGAAGTCGGAATGCCGCGAAACTTCCTCGAGTCAAAGCGTTTCGCTGTTTAAGGAAGGAAGTTTGATGTAGAACAAGTAGCAGAAGCATACATGCTCAAGAGGGATCACCCGAAATTCAAAGAAAACTGAATTTCGGCAACCGAGGCATCGAAGTCGGAATGCCGCGAAACTCACCGAGTCAAAGCGTTTCGCTGTTAAGGAAGGAAGTGTGACGTAGAACAAGTAGCAGAAGCATACTTGCTCAAGAGGGATCACCCAAAATTCAAAGGCAACTGAATTTCGGCAACAGGGGCATCGAAGTCGGAATGCCGCGAAACTCACCGAGTCAAAGCGTTTTGGCCTTTTGCGGAAGAAGTCTGATCTAGAACAAGTAGCAGAAGCATACATGCTCAAGAGGATCACCCGAAATTCAAAGGCAACTGAATTTCGGCAACCGGGGAATCAAATTCGGAATGCCGCGAAACTCACCGAGTCAAAGCGTTTCGCTGTTTAAGGATGGAAGTGTGATGCAGAACAAGAAGCAGAAGCATACATGCTCAATAGGGATTACCCGAAATTCAAAGGCAACTGAATTTCGGCAACCGGGGCATCGAAGGCGGAATGCCGCAAAACTCATCGAGTCAAACCATGACGCCCTTTGCGGAAGGAAGTGTGGTGGAGAACAAGTAGCAGAAGCATACATGCTCAAGAGGGATCACCCGAAATTCAAAGGCAACTGAATTTCGGCAATCCGGGAATCCAAGACGGAATGTCGCGAAACTCACCGAGTAAAAGCGTTTCGCTGTTTGTGAAAGAGAATGTGATGTAGAACAAGTAGCAGAAGCATAGATGCTCAAGAGGGATCACCCGAAATTCAAAGCCAACTGAATTTTGGCAATAGGGGCATCGAAGTCGGAATGCCGCGAAACTGACCGAGTCAAAGCGTTTCGCTGTTAAAGGAAGGAAGTGTGATGTAGAACAAGTAGCAGAAGCATGCTTGCTCAAGAGGGATCACTCAAAATTCAAAGGCAACTGAATTTCGGCAATAGGGGCATCGAAGTCGGAATGCCGCGAAACTTACCGAGTCAAAGCGTTTCGCTGTTTGCGGAAGAGAATGTGATGTAGAACAAGTAGCAGAAGCATACATGCTCAAGAGGGATCACCCGAAATTCAAAGGCAACTTAATTTCGGCAAACCGGGGCATCGAAGTCGGAATGCCGCGAAACTCACCGAGTCAAAGCGTTTCGCTGTTTAAGGAAGGAAGTTTGATGTAGAACAAGTAGCAGAAGCATACATGCTCAAGAGGTATCACCCGAAATTCAAAGAAAACTGAATTTCGGCAACCGAGGCATCGAAGTCGGAATGCTGCGAAACTCACCGAGTCAAAGCGTTTCGGTGTTTGCGGAAGGGAATGTGATGTAGAACAAGTAGCAGAAGCATACATACTCAAGAGGGATTACCCGAAATTCAAAGGCAACTGACTTTCGGCAACCGTGGCATCGAAGTCGGAATGCCGTGAAACTCATCGAGTCAAAGCGTTTCGCCGTTTGCAGAAGGAAGTGTGATGTAGAACAAGTAGCAGAAGCATACATGCTCAAGAGGGATGACCCGAAATTCAAAGGCAACTTAATTTCGGCAACCGGGGCATCGAAGTCGGAATGCCGCGAAACTCACCGAGTCAAAGCGTTTCGCTGTTTAAGGAAGGAAGTGTGATGCAGAACAAGAAGCAGAAGCATACATGCTCAATAGGGATCATCCGAAATTCAAAGGCAACTGAATTTCGGCAACCGGGGAATCCAAGTCGGAATGCCGCGAAACTCACCGATTCAAAGCGTTTCGGTGTTTGCGGAAGGGAATGTGATTTAGAACAAGTAGCAGAAGCATACATGCTCAAGAGGGATCACCCGATATTCAAAGAAAACTGAATTTCGGCAACCGAGGCATCGAAGTCGGAATGCCGCGAAACTCACCGAGTCAAAGCGTTTCGCTGTTTAAGGAAGGAAGTGTGATGCAGAACAAGAAGCAGAAGCATACATGCTCAATAGGGATCACCCGAAATTCAAAGGCAACTGAATTTCGGCATCCGGGGAATACAAGTCGGAATGCCGCGAAACTCACCGAGTCAAAGCGTTTCGGTGTTTGCGGAAGGGAATGAGATGTAGAACAAGTAGGAGAAGCATACATACTCAAGAGGGATTACCCGAAATTCAAAGGCAACTGACTTTCGGCAACCGGGGCATCGAAGTCGGAATGCCGCGAAACTCACCGAGTCAAAGCGTTTCGCTGTTTAAGGAAGGAAGTGTGATGCAGAACAAGAAGCAGAAGCATACATGCTCAATAGGGATCACCCGAAATTCAAAGGCAACTGAATTTCGGCAACCGGGGAATCCAAGTCGGAATGCCGCGAAACTCACCGAGTCAAAGCGTTTCGGTGTTTGCGGAAGGGAATGAGATGTAGAACAAGTAGCAGAAGCATACATACTCAAGAGGGATTACCCGAAATTCAAAGGCAACTGACTTTCGGCAAACCGGTGGCATCGAAGTCGGAAATGCCGCGAAACTCATCGAGTCAAAGCGTTTCGCCATTTGCGGAAGGAAGTGTGATGTAGAACAAGTAGCAGAAGCATACATGCTCAAGAGGGATCACCCGAAATTCAAAGGCAACTTAATTTTCGGCAACCGGGCATCGAAGTCGGAATGCCGCGAAACTCACTGAGTCAAAGCGTTTCGCTGTTTAAGGAAGGAAGTTTAATGTAGAACAAGTAGTAGAAGCATACATGCTCAAGAGGGATCACCCGAAATTCAAAGAAAACTTAATTTTGGCAACCGGGGCATCGAAGGCGGAATGCCGCGAAACTCACCGAGTCAAAGCTTTCCGTTGTTTATGTAAGGAAGTTTGATGTAGAACAAGTAGCAGAAGCATACATGCTCAAGAGGGATCACCCGAAATTCAAAGAAAACTGAATTTCGGCAACTGAGGCATCGAAGTCGGAATGCTGCGAAACTCACCGAGTCAAAGCGTTTCGGTGTTTGCGGAAGGGAATGTGATGTAGAACAAGTAGCAGAAGCATACATACTCAAGAGGGATTACCCGAAATTCAAAGGCAAATGACTTTCGGCAACCGTGGCATCGAAGTCGGAATGCCGCGAAACTCATCGAGTCAAAGCGTTTCGCCGTTTGCAGAAGGAAGTGTGATGTAGAACAAGTAGCAGAAGCATACATGCTCAAGAGGGATGACTCGAAATTCAAAGGCAACTTAATTTCGGCAACCGGGGCATCGAAGTCGGAATGCCGCGAAACTCACCGAGTCAAAGCGTTTCGCTGTTTAAGGAAGGAAGTGTGATGCAGAACAAGAAGCAGAAGCATACATGCTCAATAGGGATCATCCGAAATTCAAAGGCAACTGAATTTCGGCAACCGGGGAATCCAAGTCGGAATGCCGCGAAACTCACCGATTCAAAGCGTTTCGGTGTTTGCGGAAGGGAATGTGATTTAGAACAAGTAGCAGAAGCATACATGCTCAAGAGGGATCACCCGATATTCAAAGAAAACTGAATTTCGGCAACCGAGGCATCGAAGTCGGAATGCTGCGAAACTCACCGAGTCAAAGCGTTTCGGTGTTTGCGGAAGCGAATGTGATGTAGAACAAGTAGCAGAAGCATACATACTCAAGAGAGGTGTGATTACCGAAATTCAAAGGCAACTGACTTTCGGCAACCGTGGCATCGAAGTCGGAATGCCGCGAAACTCATCGAGTCAAAAGCGTTTCGCCGTTTGCAGAAAGGAAGTGTGATGTAGAACAAGTAGCAGAAGCATACATGCTCAAGAGGGATGACCCGAAATTCAAAGGCAACTTAATTTCGGCAACCGGGGCATCGAAGTCGGAATGCCGCGAAACTCACTGAGTCAAAGCGTTTCGCTGTTTAAGGAAGGAAGTGTGATGCAGAACAAGAAGCAGAAGCATACATGCTCAATAGGGATCATCCGAAATTCAAAGGCAACTGAATTTCGGCAACCGGGGAATCCAAGTCGGAATGCCGCGAAACTCACCGAGTCAAAGCGTTTCGGTGTTTGCGGAAGGGAAAATGACTGATTGAGACAAGTAGCAAGAAGCATACATGCTCAATGAGGGATCACCCGAAATTCAAAAGAAAATGAATTTTCGGCAACCGAGGCGTCGAAGTCGGAATGCCGCGAAACTACGGATCAAAGCGTTTCGCTGTTTAAGGAAGGAAGTGTGATGCAGAACAAGAAGCAGAAGCATACATGCTCAATAGGGATCATCCGAAATTCAAAGGCAACTGAATTTCGGCAACCGGGGAATCCAAGTCGGAATGCCGCGAAACTCACCGAGTCAAAGCGTTTCGGTGTTTGCGGAAGGGAATGTGATGTAGAACAAGTAGCAGAAGCATACATGCTCAACAGGGATCACCCGAAATTCAAAGAAAACTGAATTTCGGCAACCGAGGCATCGAAGTCGAAATGCCGCGAAACTCACCGAGTCAAAGCGTTTCGCTGTTTAAGGAAGGAAGTGTGATGCAGAACAAGAAGCAGAAGCATACATGCTCAATAGGGATCACCCAAAATTCAAAGGCAACTGAATTTCGGCAACCGGGGAATACAAGTCGGAATGCCGCGAAACTCACCGAGTCAAAGCGTTTCGGTGTTTGCGGAAGGGAATGAGATGTAGAACAAGTAGTAGAAGCATACATACTCAAGAGGGATTACCCGAAATTCAAAGGCAACTAACTTTCGGCAACCGGGGCATCGAAGTCGGAATGCCGCGAAACTCACCGAGTCAAAGCGTTTCGCTGTTTAAGGAAGGAAGTGTGATGCAGAACAAGAAGCAGAAGCATACATGCTCAATAGGGATCACCCGAAATTCAAAGGCAACTGAATTTCGGCAACCGGGGAATCCAAGTCGGAATGCCGCGAAACTCACCGAGTCAAAGCGTTTAGGTGTTTGCGAAAGGGAATGAGATGTAGAACAAGTAGCAGAAGCATACATACTCAAGAGGGATTACCGAAATTCAAAGGCAACTGACTTTCGGCAACTGCGGGCATCGAAGTCGGAATGTCGCGAAAACTCATCGAGTCAAAGCGTTTCGCCGTTTGCGGAAGGAAGTGTGTGATGTAGAACAAGTAGCAGAAGCAATACATGCTCAAGAGGATCACCCGAAATTCAAAAGGCACTTAATTTCGGCAACCGGACGGCATGAAGTCGGAATGCCGCGAAACTCACCGAGTCAAAGCGTTTCGCTGTTTAAGGAAGGAAGTTTGATGTAGAACAAGTAGTAGAAGCATACATGCTCAAGAGGGATCACCCGAAATTCAAAGAAAACTTAATTTCGGCAACCGGGGCATCGAAGGCGGAATGCCGCGAAACTCACCGAGTCAAAGCGTTCCGCTGTTTATGTAAGGAAGTTTGATGTAGAACAAGTAGCAGAAGCATACATGCTCAAGAGGGATCACCCGAAATTCAAAGAAAACTGAATTTCGGCAACCGAGGCACCGAAGTCGGAATGCTGCGAAACTCACCGAGTCAAAGCGTTTCGGTGTTTGCGGAAGCGAATGTGATGTAGAACAAGTAGCAGAAGCATACATACTCAAGAGGGATTACCCGAAATTCAAAGGCAACTGACTTTCGGCAACCGTGGCATCGAAGTCGGAATGCCGCGAAACTCATCGAGTCAAAGCGTTTCGCCGTTTGCAGAAGGAAGTGTGATGTAGAACAAGTAGCAGAAGCGTACTTAATGCTCAAGAGGGATGACCCCGAAATTCAAAAGGCACTACTTAATTTTCGGCAAACCGGGGCATCGAAGTCGGAATGCCGCGAAAACTACACTGAGTCAAAGCGTTTCGCTGTTTAAGGAAGAAGTGTGATGCAGAACAAGAAGCAGAAGCATACATGCTCAATAGGGATCATCCGAAATTCAAGGCAACTGAATTTCGGCAAACCGGGGAATCCAAGTCGGAATGCCGCGAAACTCACCCGAGTCAAAGCGTTTCGGTGTTTGCGAAGGGAATGTGATGTAGAACAAGTAGCAGAAGCATACATGCTCAAGAGGGATCACCCGAAATTCAAAGAAAACTGAATTTCGGCAACCGAGGCATCGAAGTCGGAATGCCGCGAAACTCACGGAGTCAAAGCGTTTCGCTGTTTAAGGAAGGAAGTGTGATGCAGAACAAGAAGCAGAAGCATACATGCTCAATAGGGATCACCCGAAATTCAAAGGCAACTGAATTTCGGCAACCGGGGAATCCAAGTCGGAATGCCGCGAAACTCACCGAGTCAAAGCGTTTCGGTGTTTGCGGAAGGAATGAGATGTAGAAACAAGTAGTAGAGCATACATACTCAAGAGGGATTACCCGAAATTCAAAGGCAACTGACTTTCGGGCAACGCGGGGCATCGAGTCGGAATGCCGCGAAACTCACCGAGTCAAAGCGTTTGCTGTTTAAGGAAGGAAGTGTGATGCAGAACAAGAAGCAAACATACATGCTCAATATGGATCACGGTCCGAAATTCAAAGGCAAACTGAATTTCGGCAACCGGGGAATCCAAGTCGGAATGCCGCGAAACTCACCGAGTCAAAGCGTTTAGGTGTTTGCGGAAGGGAATGAGATGTAGAACAAGTAGCAGAAGCATACATACTCAAGAGGGATTACCCGAAATTCAAAGGCAACTGACTTTCGGCAACCGGGGCATCGAAGTCGGAATGCGCGAAACTCATCGAGTCAAAGCGTTTCGCCGTTTGCGGAAGGAAGTGTGATGTAGAACAAGTAGCAGAAGCATACATGCTCAAGAGGGATCACCCGAAATTCAAAGGCAACTTAATTTCGGCAACCGGGGCATCGAAGTCGGAATGCCGCGAAACTCACCGAGTCAAAGCGTTCCGCTGTTTATGTAAGGAAGTTTGATGTAGAACAAGTAGCAGAAGCATACATGCTCAAGAGGGATCACCCGAAATTCAAAGAAAACTGAATTTCGGCAACCGAGGCATCGAAGTCGGAATGCTGCGAAACTCACCGAGTCAAAGCGTTTCGGTGTTTGCGGAAGGGAATGTGATGTAGAACAAGTAGCAGAAGCATACATACTCAAGAGGGATTACCCGAAATTCAAAGGCAACTGACTTTTGGCAACCGTGGCATCGAAGTCGGAATGCTGCGAAACTCATCGAGTCAAAGCGTTTCGCCGTTTGCAGAAGGAAGTGTGATGTAGAACAAGTAGCAGAAGCATACATGCTCAAGAGGGATGACCCGAAATTCAAAGGCAACTTAATTTCGGCAACCGGGGCATCGAAGTCGGAATGCCGCGAAACTCACCGAGTCAAAGCGTTTCGCTGTTTAAGGAAGGAAGTGTGATGCAGAACAAAGAAGCAGAAGCATACATGCTCAATAGGGATCATCCGAAATTCAAAGGCAACTGAATTTCGGCAACCGGGGAATCCAAGTCGGAATGCCGCGAAACTCACCGAGTCAAAGCGTTTCGGTGTTTGCGGAAGGGAATGTGATGTAGAACAAGTAGCAGAAGCATACATGCTCAAGAGGGATCACCCGAAATTCAAAGGCAACTGAATTTCGGCAACAAGGGCATCGAAGTCGGAATGCCGCGAAACTCACCGAGTAAAGCGTTTCGCTGTTTAAGGAAGGAAGTTGGATGTAGAAACAAGTAGCAGAAGCATACATGCTCAAGAGGGATCATCCGAAATTCAAAGGCAACTGAATTTCGGCAATCGGGGAATCCAAGACGGAATGCCGCGAAACTCACCGAGTCAAAGCGTTTCGCTGTTTGCGGAAGAGAATGTGTTGTAGAACAAGTAGCAGAAGCATACATGCTCAAGAGGGATCACCCAAAATTCCAAGGCAACTGAATTTCGGCAACAAGGGCATCGAAGTCGGAATGCCATGAAACTCACCGAGTAAAGCGTTTCGCTGTTTAAGGAAGGAAGTTTTGATGTAGAACAAGTAGCAGAAGCATACATGCTCAAGAGGGATCATCCGAAATTCAAAGGCAACTGAATTTCGGCATACGGGGAATCCAAGACGGAATGCCGCGAAACTCACCGAGTCAAAGCGTTTGTCCTTTTGCGGAAGAAGTCTGATCTAGAACAAGTAGCAGAAGCATACATGCTCAAGAGGGATCACGCGAAATTCAAAGGCAACTGAATTTCGGCAACCAGGCCATCGAAGTCGGAATGCCGTAAAACTCATCGAGTCAAAGCATTACGCCCTTTGCGGAAGGAAGTGTGGTGGAGAACAAGTAGCAGAAGCATACATGCTCAAGAGGGACCACCCGAAATTCAAAGGCAATTGAATTTCGGCAATCGAGGAATCCAAGACGGAATGCCGCAAAACTCACCGAGTCAAAGCGTTTCACTGTTTGCGGAATAGAATCTGATGTAGAACAAGTAGCAGAACCATACATGCTCAAGAGGGATCACCCAAAATTCAAAGGCAACTTAATTTCGGCAACCGGGGCATCGAAGTCGGAATGCCGCGAAACTCACCGAGTCAAAGCGTTTCCCTGTTTAAGGAAGGAAAGTGTGATGCCCAGAACAAGTAGCAGAAGCATACATGCTCAATAGGCATCACCCCGAAATTCAAAGGCAACTGAATTTCGGCAACCGGGGAATCCAAGACGGAATGCCGCGAAACTCACCGAAGAATCTCAAAGCGTTTCGCTGTTTTTGCGGAAGAGAATGTGATGTAGAACAAAGTAGCAGAAGCATAGAATGCTCAAGCGTGGATCCACCTTAGAAAAATTCAAAGGCAACTGAAGTTTGGGCAAATAGGGGCATCGAAGTCTGGAATTGCCGCGAAAAAACTCACCGAGTCTCAAAGCGTTTCAACTGGTAAAGGAAGGAAGTGAGACGTAGAACAAGTAGCAGAACCATACTTCCTCAAGAGGGATCACCCAAAATGCCCTCAAAAGGCAACTGAATCTTCTGGCAATAGGAGCATCGAAGTCGGAATGCCGCGAAACTCACCGAGTCAAAGCGTTTGGCCTTTTGCGGAAGAAGTCTGATCTAGAACAAGTAGCAGAAGCATACATGCTCAAGAGGGATCATGCGAAATTCAAAGGCAACTGAAATTCGGCAACCAGGCCATCGAAGTCGGAATGCCGTAAAACTCATCGAGTCAAAGCATTACGCCCTTTGCGGAAGGAAGTGTGGTGGAGAACAAGTAGCAGAAGCATACATGCTCAAGAGGGACCACCCGAAATTCAAAGGCAATTGAATTTCGGCAAGCGGGGAATCGAAGACGGAATGCCTCCCGAAAAAACTCATTCTTCGAGTCAAAGCGTTTCCTTTGTGATTGCGGGGAGGATAGAATCTGATGTAGAACAAGTAGCAGAACCATACGTTAATGCTACAAGAGGGATCACCAAAATGAGAGGTTCAAAGGCAACTTAATTTCTGGCAACCGGGGCATCGAAGTGTCGGAATGAGCCGCGAAACTTCAGCGAGTCAAAGCGTTCCCTGGTTTAAGGGAAGGAAGTGTGATGCAGAACAAGTTAGCAGAAGCATACATGCTCAATAGGCATCACCCGAAATTCAAAGGCAACTGAATTTCGGCAACCGCGGAATCCAAGTCGGAATGCCGCGAAACTCACCGAGTCAAAGCGTTTCGCTATTTGCGGAAGAGAATATGATGTAGAACAAGTAGCAAAAGCAAACATGCTCAAGAGGGATCACCCGAAATTCAAAGGCAAACTGAATTTCGGCAACAAGGGCATCATTACAAAGTCGTAATGCCGGCAAACTCACCGAGTAAAGCGTTTTCGCTGTTTAGGAAGGAAGTTTGAATGTAGAACAAGTAGCAGAAGCATACATGCTCCAAGAGATCATCTGAAAATTCAAAAGGCAACTGAATTTCGGCAAACCGGAGGCACATCCAAGACTCGGAATGCCTCGAAACTCACCGAGTCAAAAACGTTCGCTGTTTGCGGAAGAGAATGTGATGTAGAACAAGTAGCAGAAGCATAGATGCTCAAGAGGGATCACCTGAAATTGCAAAAGGCAACTGAATTTTGGCAAATAGGGGCATCGGAAGTCGGTAATGCCGCGAAACTAACCCGAGTCAAAGCGTTTCGCTGTTTGCGGAAAGAGAATGTGATGTAGAACAAGTAGCAAGAAGCATACATGCTCAAGAGAGATCAGCAGGCGCAAAATTCAAGAAGGCAACTTAATTTCGCAACCGGAGGAATCGAAGTCGGAATGCCGGCGAAAACTCCACCGAGTCAAAGCGTTTGGCCTTTTGCGGAAAAAAGTCTGATCTAGAACAAGTAGCAGAAGCATACATGCTCAAGAGGGATCACCCGAAAATTCAAAGGCAACTGAGTTTCGCAAAGAGGCCATCGATTAGTCGGAATGCCGTAAAAAACTCATTGAGTCAAAGACACTAAACGCGCCTTTGCGAAAGAAGGTGTGGTGGAGAACAAGTACCAGAAGCATACATGCTCATCAGGGATCACCGAAATTTAAAGGCAACTGAATTTGGCAACCGGGGAATATAACGCGGAGAATGCCCGAAATTCACCGAGTCAAAAAGCGTTTCGCTGTTTGCAGAAGAGAATCGTGTGATGTAGAACAAGTAGCAGAGCATACATGCTCAAGAGGGATCACCCGAAATTCAAAAGGCAACTGAATTTCGGCAACAAGGGCATCGAAGTCAGATAATGCCGCGAACTCACCCGAGCTCAAGCGTTTCGCTGTTTACGGAAGAGAATCTGATGTAGAACAAGTAGCAGAAGCATACATGCTCAAGAGGGATCACCCGAAATTCAAAGGCAACTGAATTTCGGCAATCGGGGAATCCAAGACGGAATGCCGCGAAACTCACCGAGTCAAAGCGTTTCGCTATTTGCGGAAGAGAATCTGATGTAGAACAAGTAGCAGAAGCATACATGCTCAAGAGGGATCACCCGAAATTCAAAGGCAACTGAATTTCGGCAATCGGGGAATCCAAAGACAGATTCCGCGAAACTTCACCGAGTCAAAGCGTTTCGCTGTTCAAGGATGGAAGTTTGATGTAGAACAAGTAGCAGAAGCATACATGCTCAAGAGGGATCATCCGAAATTCAAAGGCAACTTAATTTCGGCAAACGGGGCATCGAAGTCGGAAATGCCGTAAACTACGAGTCAAAGCGTTTTGGCCCTTTTGCGGAAGAAGTCTGATCTAGAAGAAGTAGGCAAAAGCATACATGTGCGAAGAGGATCGACCCGAAATTCAAAGGCAACTGAATTTCAGCAACGAGGGCATCGAAGTCGGAATGCCGTCAAACTCACCGAGTCAAAGCGTTACTGGCCATTGCGGAAATAGAAAGTCTGAGTCTAGACAAGTAGCAAAAGCATACATGCTCAAGAGGGATCACCCGAAATTCAAAGGCAACTGAAATTTCGGGCGAAAACCGAGGAATACTAAGCCGGAATGTCGCACAAAACTCATCGAGTCAAAGCAATTACGCATCTTTGCGGAAGGAAGTGTGGTGGAAGAAACAAGTAGCAGAAAGCATATACATGCTCAAGAGGGATCATGCCGAAATTCAAAGGCAACTGAAATTTCGGCATTCCGGGGAGACTCCAAGACGGAATGCCGCGAAAACTTCACGCGAGTCCATAGCGTTTCGCTGTTTGCGGAGAGAATGTGATGTAGAAACTAAGTAGCAGAAGCATACATGCTCAAGAGGGATCACCCGAAATTCAAAGGCAACTGAATTTCGGCAACAAGGTCATCGAAGTCAGAATGCCGCGAAACTCACCGAGTCAAAGTGCTTCGCTGTTTGCGGAAGAGAATCTGATGTAGAACAAGTAGCAAAAGCATAACATGCCTAGCAAGAGGGATACCCGAAATTCAAAGGCGAACCTTAATTTTCGGCAACCGGGGCATCGAAGTTGGAAATGCCGCGAAACTCACCGAGTCAGAAAGCGTTTTCGTTGTTTAAGGAAGGAAGTTTGATGTAGAACAAGTAGCAGAAGCATACATGCTCAAGAGGGATCACCCGAAATTCAAAGGCAACTGAATTTCGGCAACAGGGGCATCGAAGTCGGAATGCCGCGAAACTCACCGAGTCAAAGCGTTTCGCTGTTTGCGTAAGAGAGTGTGATGTAGAACAAGTAGCAGAAGCATACATGCTCAAGAGGGATCACACGAAATTCAAAAGGCAACTGAATTGCGGCAACAAGGGCATCGAAGTCAGAATGCGCGAAAACTCACCGAGTCAAAGCGTTTCGCCCTTTGCGAAAAGGAAGTGTGTGGTGGAGAAGTAGCAGAAGCATACATGCTCAACGAGAGGGATCACCCGAAAATTTAAAAGCAACTAATTTCGGCAACCGGGGAATATAACGCGGAATGCCGCGAAATTCACGCGAGTCAAGCGTTTCGCTGTTTGCAGAAGAGAATGTGATGTAGAACAAGTAGCAGAGCGGAGCAATACCTCAATTCATGCTCAAAGAGGGATCACCCGAAATTCAAAGGCAACTGAATTTTGGCAATCGGGGAATCCGAGGACAGAATTCGCGCGAAAAATTCATCACCGAGTCACAAAGCGTTTCGCTGTTCAAGGATGGAAGTTTGATGATGTAGAACAAAAGTAGCAGAAGCATACATGCTCAAGCAGGGACTCATTCGAAATTCAAGGCAACTTATCAATTTCGGCAAACGGGGCAATCGAAGTCGGAATGCTGTAAAAACTCACCGAGTCAAAGCGTTTGGACCTTTGCGGAAGAGTCTGATCTAGAAGAAGTAGCAAAGCATAACATGCGTCTCATCAAGAGGGATCACCCGAAATTCAAAAGGCAACTGAATTTCACAACGAGGGATCGAACGTCGGAATGCCGTCAAACATCACCGAGTCAAAGCGTTTTGGCCATTGCGGAAGAAATTCTGATCTAGAACAAGTAGCAGAAGCATACATGTCAAGAGGGAGCACCGAAATTCAAAGGCAACTGAATTTCGGTCAAACCGAGGGAGTCCTAGCCGGAATGTCGCAAAACTCATCTAGTCAAAGCATTACGGCCATTTGCGGAAGGAAGTGTGGTGTGGAGAACAAGTAGCAGAAAGCAATACATGCTTCAAGAGGGACCACCCGAAATTCAAAGGCAAACTGAAAATTTTCGGCAAATCGGGGAAAACAAGACGGAAGCCCTGCAAACCTCACCGAGTAGCGTTTCGCTAATTTTGCGGAAGAGAAATCTGATGTAGAACAGTAGCAGAAGCATACATGCTCAAGAGGGAATCAACCAAATTCAAGGCAACTGAATTCGGCAACAAGGGCATCGAGTCGGATGCCCGAAACTACGAAGTAAAGCGTTTCGCTGTAAGGAAGGAAGTTTATTAGAGGCAAGTAAGCAGAAGCATACATGCTCAAGAAGGGAATATCCCGATTCAAGACAACTGAATTTTCGGGCATAAACGGGGAAATCCAGACGGAATGCCGCGAAGTCACGAGTATAGGTTTCGCTGTTTGCGGAAGAAGAAAATGTGATGTAGAACAAGTAGCAAGAAGCATACATGCTCCAAGAGGGATCACCCGAATTCAAGGCAACAGAATTTCGGCAAACAAGGGCATCGAAGTCGGAATGCCGAAACTCACGCGAGTTAAAGCGTTTCGCGTTTAGAAGGAAGTTTGAATGTAGAACAAGTAGCAGAAGCATACATGCTCAAGAGGGATCATCCGAATTCAAAGGCAACCTGAATTTCGGCATTCGGGGAATCCAAGTACGTAGCGCGAAACTCAACGTTCATAGCGTTTCGCTGTTTCGGAAGAGAAATGTGATGTAAGAACAAGTAGCAGAAGCTACATGCTCAAGAGGATCACCCGAAATTCAAAGGCAAATGAATTTAAGGAACAAGGTTCATCGAAGTCAGAATGCCGCGAAACTCAACGAGTCAAAGTGTTTCGCTGTTGGAAGAAGAATCTGATGTAGAACAAGTAGCAGAAGCATACATGCCCAAGAGGGGATCACCCGAAAATTCAAAGGCAACTTAATTTCGGCAACCGGGGAATTCGAAGTTTGGAATGCGCGAAAACTCACCGAG
>NW_027340131.1:1053945-1076901 GCF_005239225.2 Populus alba | reverse complement strand
TGACTCGGTGAGTTTAGCGGGCATTGCCGACTTGGATCCCTGATTGCCTGAAGATTCAGTTGCCTTTGAATTTCGGGTGATTCCCTCTTGAGGCATGGTATGTCTTGCTGCTACATGTTCGTTACATCACACTCTCTTGACCGCAAACAGCGAAACGACTTTGACTCGTAAGCTTTGACTCGGTGAGTTTCGCGGCATTCCGACTTGGATTCCCCGGTTGCCGAAATTCAGTTGCCTTTGAATTCCGGGTGATCCCTCTTGAGAATGTATGCTTCTGCTACTTGTTCTACATCACACTTCCTTCCGCAAACAGCGAAATGCTTTGACTCGACGACTTTGGCGGCATTCCCGAGCTTCGATGCCCCGGTTGCCGAAATTCTAGTTGCGCTTTGAATTTCGGGTGCTTCGCTCTTGAGCATGTATGCTTCAGCTACTTGTTCTACATCACAACTTCCTTTCGCAAAAAGGCACGACGACGCTTTGACTCGGTGAGGTTCGAGGCAATTCCGAGCTTCGATGCCCCGATTGCCGAAATTGAGTTGCTTTGAATTTCGGTTGATCCCTCTTGAGCATGTATGCTTCTGCTACATGTTCTACATCACACTCTCTTCCGCAAATAGCGAAACGCTTTGACTCGATGAGTTTCGCAGCATTCCGACTTGGATTCCCCGGTTGCCGAAATTCAGTTGCCTTTGAAATTTCGGGTGGTCCTCTTGAGCAATGTATGCTTCTGCGACTTGTTCTACATCACACTTCCTTTTTCGCAACGGCTAAACACTTTGACTCAGTGAGTTTCACGGCATTCCGACTTCGATGCCCCGGTTGCCGAAATTCAGTTGCCTTTGAATTTCGGGTGATCGCTCTTGAGCATGTATGCTTCTGCTACTTGTTCTACATCACACTTCCTTCCGCAAACGGCTAAACACTTTGACTCAGTGAGTTTCACGGCATTTCGACTTCGATGCCCCGGTTGCCGAAATTTAGTTGCCTTTGAATTTCGGGTGATCGCTCTTGAGCATGTATGCTTCTGCTACTTGTTCTACATCACACTTCCTTTCGCAAACGGCGCGACGCTTTGACTCGGTGAGTTTCGTGGCATTCCGAGTTCGATGCCCCGATTGCCGAAATTGAGTTGCTTTGAATTTCGGGTGATCCCTCTTGAGCATGTATGCTTCTGCTACCTGCTCTACATCACACTCTCTTCCGCAAACAGCGAAACGCTTTGACTCGATGAGTTTCGCAGCATTCCGACTTGGATTCCCCGGTTGCCGAAATTCAGTTGCCTTTGAATTTTGGGTGGTCCCTCTTGAGCATGTATGCTTCTGCGACTTGTTCTAACATCAAGACTTTCTTCCCCCAAACGGCGAAACGCTTTGACTCGGAGAGTTTCACGGCATTCCGACTTCGATGACCCTGTTACCGAAATTTAGTTGCCTTTGAATTTCGGGTGATCGCTCTTGAGCATGTATGCTTCTGCGACTTGTTCAACATCACACTTCCTTCCGCAAACGGCAAAACACTTTTACTCGGTGAGTTTCGCGGCATTCCGACTTCAATGCCCCGGTTGCCGAAATTCAGTTGCCTTTGAATTTAGGGTGATCCCTCTTTGAGCATGTATTGCTTCTGCTACATGTTCTACATCACACTTCCTTCTGCAAATGGCGAAACGCTTTGACTCGGTGAGTTTAGCGGCATTCCGACTTGGATTCCCTGATTGCCGAAATTCAGTTGCCTTTGAATTTCGGGTGATCCCTCTTGAGCATGTATGCTTCTGCTAGATGCTCTACATCACACTCTCTTCCGCAAACAGCGAAACGCTTTGACTCGATGAGTTTCGCGGCATTCCGACTTGGATTCCCCGGTTGCCGGAATTCAGTTGCCTTTGAATTCCGGGTGGTCCCTCTTGAGCATGTATGCTTCTGCGATTTGTTGTACATCAGACTTTCTTCCCCAAACGGCGAAACGCTTTGACTCGGTGAGTTTCGCGGCATTCCGACTTGGATTCCCCGGTTGCCGAAATTCATTTGCCTTTGAATTCCGGGTCATCCCTCTTGAGCATGTATGCTTCTGATACTTATTCTACATCACACTTCCTTCCACAAACGGCGAAACGCTTTGACTTGATGACTTTGGCGGCATTCCGACTTCGATCCTCCGGTTGCCGAAATTCAGTTGCCTTCGAATTTCGGGTGATCCCTCTTGAGCATGTATGCTTCTGCTACTTGTTCTACATCACACTTCCTTCCGCAAACGGAGAAATGCTTTGACTCGATGACTTGGTGGCATTCCGACTATGAGTTCGATGCCCGGTAGCCGAAATTCAGTTGCCTTTGAATTTCGGGTGATCGCTCTGGAGTATATATGCTTTTGCTACTTGTTCTACATCACACTTCCTTCCGCAAACGGTGAAACGCTTTGACTCGGTGACTTTGGCGGCATTACGACTTCGATGCCCCGGTTGCTGAAATTCAGTTGCCTTTGAATTTCGGGTGATCCCTCTTGAGCATGTATGCTTCTGCTACTTCTTCTACATTACACTTCCTTCCGCAAACGGAGAAATGCTTTGACTCGATGACTTTGGTGGCATTCCGACTTCGATGCCCCGGTAGCCGAAATTCAGTTGCCTTTGAATTTCGGGTGATCGCTCTGGAGTATATATGCTTTTGCTACTTGTTCTACATCACACTTCCTTCCGCAAACGGCGAAACGCTTTCACTTGGTGAGTTTCACGGCATTCCGCCTTGGATGCCCCGGTTGCCGAAATTGAGTTGCCTTGGAATTTTGGGTGATCCCTCTTGAGCATGTATGCTTCTGCTACCTGTTCTACATCACACTCTCTTCCGCAAATAGCGAAACGCTTTGACTCGGTGAGTTTCGCGGCATTCCGACTTGGATTCCCCGATTGCCGAAATTCAGTTGCCTTTGATTTTCGGGTGATCCCTGTTGAGCATGTATGCTTCTGCTACTTGTTCTACATCACACTTCCTTTCGCAAATGGCGCGACGCTTTGACTCGGTGAGGTTCGTGGCATTCCGCCTTCGATGCCCCGATTGCCGAAATTGAGTTGCTTTGAATTTCGGGTGATCCCTCTTGAGCATGTATGCTTCTGCTACCTGTTCTACATCACACTTCCGTCCGCAAACGGCGAAACGCTTTGACTCGGTGAGTTTGGCGGTATTCCGACTTCGATGCCCCGGTTGCCGAAATTCAGTTGCTTTTGAATTTCGGGTGATCCCTCTTGAGCATGTATGCTTCTGCTACTTGTTCTACATAACACTCTCTTCCACAAATAGCGAAACGCTTTGACTCGGTGAGTTTAGAGGCATTCCTACTTGGATGCCCCGGTTGCCGAAATTTAGTTGCCTTTGAATTTCGGGTGATTGCTCTTGAGCATGTATGCTTCGGCGACTTGTTCTACATCACACTTCCTTCCGCAAACGGCGAAACACTTTTAGTCGGTGAGTTTCGCGGCATTCCGACTTCGATGCCCCGGTTGCTGACATTCAGTTGCCTTTGAATTTCGGGTGATCCCTCATGAGCATGTATGCTTCTGCTACATGTTCTACATCACACTTCCTTCCGCAAACGGCGAAACGCTTTGACTCCGTGACTTTTGCGGCATACCGACTTCAATGCCCCGGTTGCCGAAATTCAGTTGCCTTTGAATTTCAGACGATCGCTCTTGAGCATGTATGCTTCTGCTACTTGTTCTACATCACACTTCCTTTCGCAAATGGCGCGACGCTTTGACTCGGTGAGGTTCGTGGCATTCCGCCTTCGATGCCCCGATTGCCGAAATTGAGTTGCTTTGAATTTCGGGTGATCCCTCTTGAGCATGTATGCTTCTGCTACCTGTTCTACATCACACTTCCGTCCGCAAACGGCGAAACGCTTTGACTCGGTGAGTTTGGCGGTATTCCGACTTCGATGCCCCGGTTGCCGAAATTCAGTTGCTTTTGAATTTCGGGTGATCCCTCTTGAGCATGTATGCTTCTGCTACATGTTCTACATCACACTTCCTTCTGCAAACGGCGAAATGCTTTGACTCGGTGAGTTTAGCGGCATTCCGACTTGGATTCCCCGATTGCCGAAATTCAGTTGCCTTTGAATTTCGGGTGATCCCTCTTGAGAATGTATGCTTCTGCTACTTGTTCTACATCACACTCTCTTCCACAAATAGCGAAACGCTTTGACTCGGTGAGTTTAGAGGCATTCCGAATTGGATTCCCCGGTTGCCGAAATTCAGTTGCCTTTGAATTTCGGGTGATCCCTCTTGAGCATGTATGCTTCTGCTAGTTGTTCTACATCACACTTCCTTTCGCAAACGGCGAAACGCTTTGACTCGGTGACATTGACGGCATTCCGACTTCGATGCCCCGGTTGCCGAAATTCAGTTGCCTTTGAATTTCGGGTGATCCCTCTTGAGCATGTATGCTACTGCTACTTGTTCTACATCACACTTCCTTCCGCAAACGGCGAAACGCTTTGACTCGATGACTTCGATGCCCCAGTTGCCGAAATTCAGTTGCTTTTGAATTTCGGGTGATCCCTCTTGAGCATGTATGCTTCTGCTACTTGGTCTACATCACACTTCCTTCCGCAAACGGCGAAACGCTTTGACTCGATGACTTTGGTGGCATTCCGACTTCGATGACCCGGTAGCCGAAATTCAGTTGCCTTTGAATTTCGGGTGATCGCTCTGTAGCATGTATGCTTTTGCTACTTGTTCTACATCACACTTCCTTCCGCAAACGGCGAAACGCTTTCACTTGGTGAGTTTCACGGCATTCCGCCTTGGATGCCCCGGTTGCCGAAATTGAGTTGCCTTTGAATTTCGGGTGATCCCTCTTGAGCATGTATGCTTCTGCTACCTGTTCTACATCACACTCTCTTCCGCAAATAGCGAAACGCTTTGACTCGGTGAGTTTCGCGGCATTCCGACTTGGATTCCCCGGTTGCCGAAATTCAGTTGCCTTTGAATTTCGGGTGATCCCTCTTGAGCATGTATGCTTCTGCTAGTTGTTCTACATCACACTTCCTTTCGCAAACGGCGAAACGCTTTGACTCGGTGACTTTGGCGGCATTCCGACTTCGATGCCCCGGTTGCCGAAATTCAGTTGCCTTTGAATTTCGGGTGATCCCTCTTGAGCATGTATGCTTCTGCTACTTGTTCTACATCACACTTCCTTCCGCAAACAGCGAAACGCTTTGACTCGATGACTTCGATGCCCCGGTTGCCGAAATTCAGTTGCCTTTGAATTTCGGGTGATCGCTCTTGAGCATGTATGCTTCTGCTACATGTTCTACATCACACTGCCTTCTGCAAACGGCGAAATGCTTTGACTCGGTGAGTTTAGCGGCATTCCGACTTGGATTCCCCGATTGCCGAAATTCAGTTGCCTTTGAATTTCGGGTGATCCCTCTTGAGAATGTATGCTTCTGCTACTTGTTCTACATCACACTCTCTTCCACAAATAGCGAAACGCTTTGACTCGGTGAGTTTAGAGGCATTCCGACTTCGATTCCCCGGTTGCCGAAATTCAGTTGCCTTTGAATTTCGGGTGATCCCTCTTGAGCATGTATGCTTCTGCTACTTGTTCTACATCACACTTCCTTCCGCAAACAGTGAAACGCTTTGACTCGGTGAGTTTCGCGGTATTCCGACTTCTATGCCCCGGTTGCCGAAAGTCAGTTGCCTTTGAATTTCGGGTGATCCCTCTTGAGCATGTATGCTTCTGCTACTTGTTCTACATCACACTTCCTTCCGCAAATGGCGAAACGCTTTGAGTCCGTGAGTTTCGCGGCATTCCGACTTCGATGCCCCGGTTGCCGAATTTCAGTTGCCTTTGAATTTCGGGTGATCCCTCTTGAGCATGTATGCATCTGCTACTTGTTCTACATCACACGTCCTTCCGTAAACGGCGAAACGCTTTGACTCGCTGACTTTGGCGGCATTCCAACTTCGATGCCCCGGTTGCCGAAATTCAGTTGCCTTTGAATTTCGGGTGATCGCTCTTGAGCATATATGCTTCTGCGACTTGTTCAACATCACACTTACTTCCGCAAACGGCGAAACACTTTTACTCGGTGAGTTTCGCGCCATTCCGACTTCGATGCCCCGGTTGCCGAAATTAAGTTGCCTTTGAATTTCGGGTCATGCGTCTTGAGCATGTATGCTTCTGCTACATGTTCTACATCACACTTCCTTCTACAAACGGCGAAACGCTTTGACTTGGTGAGTTTTGCGGCATTCCAACTTCGATGCTCCGGTTGCTGAAATTTATTTGCCTTTGAATTTCGGGTGATCCCTCTTGAGATGTATGCTTCTGCTACTTGTTCTACATCACACTTCCTTCCGCAAACGGCGAAACGCTTTGAGTCGGTGAGTTTGCTGTTTTCCGACTTCGATGCCCCGGTTGCTGAAATTCAGTTGCCTTTGAATTTCGGGTGATCCCTCTTGAGCCTATATGCTTCTGCTACTTGTTCTACATCACAGTTCCTTCCTGAAACAACGAAACGCTTTGACTCGGTGACTTTTGCAGCATTCCGACTTCGATGCCCCGGTTGCCGAAATTCAGTTGCCTTTGAATTTCGGACGATCGCTCTTGAGCATGTATGCTCCTGCTACTTGTTCTACATCACACTTCCTTCCGCAAACAACGAAACGCTTTGACTCGGTGAGTTTCGCGGCATTCCAACTTCGATGCTCCGGTTGCTGAATTTCAGTTTCCTTTGAATTCTGGTGGTCCCTCTTTAGCATGTATGCTTCTGCGACTTGTTCTACATCAGACTTTCTTCCCCAAATGGCGAAACGCTTTGACTCGGTGAGTTTCACGGCATTCCGACTTCGATGCCCCGGTTGCCGAATTTCAGTTGCCTTTGAACTTCGGGTGATCGCTCTTGAGCATGTATGCTTCTGCTACTTGTTCTACATCACACTTCCTTATGCAAACGGCGACACGCTTTGACTCAGTGAGTTTCGTGGCTTTCCGACTTCGATGCCCCGATTGCCGAAATTGAGTTGCTTTGAATTTCGGGTGGTCCCTCTTGAGCATGTATGCTTCTGCTACCTATTCTACATCACACTCTCTTCCGCAAACAGCAAAATGCTTTGACTCGGTGAGTTTCGTAGCTTTCCGACTTTGATTCCCGGTTGCCGAAATCCTTTGAATTTCGGGTGGTCCCTCTTGAGCATGTATGCTTCTGCGACTTGTTCTACATCAGACTTTCTTCTCCAAACGGTGAAACGCTTTGACTCGGTGAGTTTCACGGCATTCCGACTTCGATGCCCCGGTTATCGAAATTTAGGTTCATTTGAATTTCGAGTGATCTCTCGTGAGCATGTATGCTTCTGCTACTTGTTCTACATCACACTTCCTTCCGCAAACGGCGAAACGCTTTGTAACAACCCGGCTTTACAAGCCCAAAACACAGTAATTTTTTTTTTTTATATATATATATGCATTCAATCCACATGGTGCCGGCAATCAATGGATCTAAATCCTCACATCATCAAAATACAATCCATACAATCAACATTTCATTTCAAAGTGAAACTTACACAAACACGTAATATTAAGGTTGCTTGATTTGAAGTTCATATTAAAAATATATACATAGACATGAGTTTGCAGTCTTAACCTACTAATAGTCATCACAATTTTAAACAAAAAGGATCTAATAAAAGTTATACATTCAGTACATTGATCCCTACAAAATACATTGTGATTTAAAATACATCTACATAATTCCTTGCAAAAGTAGGTTCCCGTGTATCGGGTTTCCTAGGCATCTCGTTGGTGTGAAGTCCTTGCAGCAGTACAAACATTTAAGAGAATGCAAACACTTAATAATAATAAGAATGGTAACTAACGGTTTGGCAATTATGTAAAGCTTTAACAATTATAATTTCTTCATGTATTTGCTATAACAACAAGTAGTACATATAGATACACAAGTTTTCGGATGCCGTTCACTAAAACTAGTCATTCATTTGTGTCGGCCATCCATCCGGATTCCATGACGAAAGTTGTGTCGCTGCCGATCCCAAAATCGGCAGCAGAAACTGCATTGCTGCCGATCAAGGAATCGGCAGCGAAAACTGTGTCGCTGCCGATCCAGAATCGGTAGCGGAATCTGCGTCGCTGCCGATCCAGAATCGGCAGCGCAATCTGCATCGCTGCCGATCCAGAATCGGCAGCGGAATCTGCGTCGCTGCCGATCCAGAATCGGCAGCGCAATCTGCATCGCTGCCGATCCAGAATCGGCAGCGGAATCTGCGTCGCTGTCGATCCAGAATCGGCAGCGCAATCTGCGTCGCTGCCGATTTCTGTATCATCAGCGGAATCTGCGTCGCTGCCGATCCAGAATCGGCAGCGCAATCTGCGTCGCTGCCGATTTCTGTATCGGCAGCGAAAACTGGGTCGCTGCCGATTTCTGTATCGGCAGTGAATACAGTGTCGCTGCCGATCCAGAATCGGCAGCAGAAACTGCGTCGCTGCCGATTTCTGCATCGGCAGCGGAGTCCCTCTTTTATCCCGGCCATCCATCCGTTTGGATGTCATTAGCCGAAGCTAATCAGTCCTTCATCCCGGCCATCCATTCGGACGCCATTAGCCAAAGCTAATCATTCTTTATCCCGGCCATCCGTTCGGATGCCATTAGCCGAAGCTAATCAATCCTTCATCCCGGCCATCCATTCGGACGCCATTAGCCAAGGCTAATCATTCTTTATCCCGGCCATCCGTTCAGATGCCATTAGCCGAAGCTAATCAATCCTTCATCCCGACCATCCATTCGGACGCCATTAGCCAAGGCTAATCATTCTTTATCCCGGCCATCCGTTCGGATGCCATTAGCCGAAGCTAATCAATCCTTCATCCCGACCATCCATTCGGACGCCATTAGCCAAAGCTAATCATTCTTTGTCCCGGCCATCCGTTTGGATGCCATTAGCCGAAGCTAATCACTCTTTTGTCCTGGCCATCCATTCGGATGCCATTAGCCGAAGCTAATCAATCTTTAATCAACATTTAAGCGTTCAACAATCTAATATCGGTTCTAACAATATGATAGTGCTCAAGTTAAAATATTTCAAGATTGAACGTAAGAAAAAGGAAGGTGCAAGTCACCTACCTGCTCCACCTGTGGGTCGTTCCTGTCTTGATGATGGTCCAATCCCGACCGCACCACCTAAGACATCAATGGTCACAAATCAGCACAATTGTATTTATTTTATTTTTTAATCATATTCATCATCACACTTATTTCAAGAGTTCATATTCTAGTGTTCCATATTTTACACCATCATATCATGAAATTGTTACTAGCATTTAAATCATTCCTGCCTAGGAGGCTTATAGTTGGAATCGGCAGCGAGAACTGGTTCGCTGCGGGCTGCCCAATTCGGCAGCGAGAACTGGTTCGCTGCCGGCTGCCAGTTCGGCAGCGACAACTGTTTCGCTGCTGGCAGCCCGTTCGGCAGCGAAAACTGCATCGCTGTTGGTGCCACAGTTTCGCTGCACAACGCACAACTCGGCAGCGAATATCAATTCGCAGCAGGAAGTTCAGTTTCGGCAGCGAAACAGAATTTCGCTGCACAACACACAATTCGGCAGCGAATATCGATTCGCTGCAGGAGGTTCGGTTTCGGCAGCGAAACAGAATTTCGCTGCGCAACACACTATTCGGCATCGAATATCAATTCGCTGCAGGAGGTTTGGTTTCGGCAGCGAAACAGAATTTCGCTGCAGGAGGTTCAGTTGCGGCAGCGAAACAGAATTTCACTGCGCAACACACAAATCGACAGCAAATATCGATTCGCTGCAGGAGGTTCAGTCGCGGCAGCGAAACAGAATTTTGCTGCACAATACACAAATCGGCAGCGAATATCGATTCGCTGCAGGAGGTTCGGTTGCGGCAGCGAAACAGAATTTCGCTGCGCAACACACAATTCGGAACCATCAATTTCAGCACATAGTTCTTCAACAAAAATTCCAGCAACAACATCACAGCAGAACACATTAAATTTCAGCAACAACATCACAGCAAAACACATTAATTTCAGCAACAATTATGACAGCAAAACCCATTAATTTCAGCAACAATCATCACAGCAGAACATATTAATTACAGCAGCAACGTCACAGCAGAAAATATTAAATTTCAGCAACAACATCACAGCAGAACACATTGATTTCAGCAACAATCATCACAGAAAAACACATTAATTCCAGCAGCAACATCACAGCAGAAAGCATTAAATTTCAGCAGAACACACACACAGATGCATGCTGGCCTACCCCATAGTTAAAGCCAGCCTTCTACCATAATTGTTAGATGTTCTGAAATTGACTTTATTTCACTTTTGTTTGCTAGTTCTCCTAGTTAATTTCAGTTTCCCTCATAGCTAGCTTAGGTCTTAAATCAATTTTTCTTAGGGTTTTTCTTCTTCATTTTCGTTTTTGATCTTAAGGGGGAGAGGAAAGGGAGTTTCATGACCCATACCTCCTTAATTTAACTAAGTTTGAGGAAGGTTTGACACTATTCTTTTATCTTCAGCTGCTGGTTCTCCTCCTTCTTCCTCTCACGTTTTCCAGCTCTCTTTTTCCTCTCCTCTATGCAGCTGCCCACTCCTCTCTCAAGATCTCATCTTTCCCTCACAAGCTCACAAGTTAATCTCTACTAGTTTGATTCACGTTTCTGTTGTGAAAGGGGAAGGGAAGAATGCATGCAGCTGCTGGTTTGGGAAGAAGATGGGTCATTCTCTCTCCCCTCTTTGTATTTATACTACCCATCAAATGAAATGGGTTGTTTGGGGGTTGGTTTAGGTGTATCCTTATCCTTGTTTGGTTTATCTAAAACCAGTTTTACCCCTCCCTCCCACCTCTGCATCACTGCTGATTGAGAAATCGGCAGCGAAAACTGCATCGCTGCCGAATTCTGCATCGGCAGCGAAATCCGCGTCGCTGCCCAATCCAGAATCGGCAGCGAAAACTGCGTCGCTGCCGATTTCTGCATCCGCAGCGAACCTGCGCTGCTGCCCAATCCAGAATCGGCAGCGAAAACTGTGTCGCTGCCGATTACTGCATCGGCAGCGAAAACTGTATTCATCATCATCTCTCTCTCTCTCTCTAAATATATATATTTTCATTTGGGTGTTTACACGCTTTGACTCGGTGAGTTTGGCGGTATTCCGACTTCAATGCCCCGGTTGCTGAAATTCAGTTGCCTTTGAATTTCGGGTGATCCCTCTTGAGCATGTATGCTTCTGCTAGTTCATCTACAACACACTTCCTTCCGCAAATGGCAAAACGCTTTGACTCGGTGAGTTTCGCGGCATTCCGACTTCGATGCCCTGGTTGCCCAAATTCAGTTGCCTTTGAATTGCGGGTGATCCCTCTTGAACATGTATGCTTCTGCGACTTGTTCAACATCAGACTTTCTTCCCCAAATGGCGAAACACTTTGACACGGAGAGTTTCACGACATTCCGTCTTCGATGCCCCGGTTGCTGAAATTCAGTTGCCTTTGAATTTCGGGTGATCCCTCTTGAGGATGTATGCTTCTGCTACTTATTCTACATCAGTCCTTTTTCCGCAATCGGCGAAACGCTTTGACTCGGTGAGTTTCGTGGCATTCCGACTTCGATGCCCCGGTTGCCGAAATTCAGTTGCCTTTGAATTTCGGGTGATCCCTCTTGAGCATGTATGCTTCTGCGACTTGTTCTACATCAGACGTTCTTCCCCAAACGGCGCAACACTTTGACTTGGTGAGTTTCACGGCATTCCAACTTGGATGCCCCGGTTGCCGAAATTCAGTTGCCTTTGAATTTTGGGTGATCCCTCTTGAGCATGTATGCTTCTGCTACATGTTGTACATCACACTTCCTTCCGCAAACGGCGAAACGCTTTAACTCGGTGAGTTTCGCGCCATTCCGACTTCGATGCTCCGGTTGCTGAAATTCTGTTGCCTTTGAATTTCGGGTAATCGCTCTTGAGCATGTATGCTTCTGCTACTTGTTCTACACCACACTTCCTTTCGCAAAGGGCGTAACGCTTTGACTCGGTGAGTTTCGTTGCATTCCGACTTGGATTCCCCGGTTGCCGAAATTCAGTTGGCTTTGAATTTCGGTTGATCCCTCTTGAGCATGTATGCTTCTGCTACTTGTTCTACACCACACTTCCTTCCGCAAAGGGCGTAACGCTTTGACTCGATGAGTTTCGCAGCATTCCGGCTTGGATGCCCCGGTTGCCGAAATTCAGTTGCCTTTGAATTTCGAGTGATCCCTCTTGAGCATGTATGCTTCTCCTACTTGTTCTACACCACACATCCTTCTGCAAAGGGCGAAACGTTTTGACTCGATGAGTTTCGCGCCGTTCCAACTTCGATGCCCCGGTTGCTGAAATTCAGTTGCCTTTGAATTTCGGGTGATCCCTCTTGAGCATGTATGCTTCTGCTACTTGTTCTACATCACACTTCCTTCCGCAAATGGCGGAACGCTTTGCCTCGGTGAGTTTCGCGGCATTCCGACTTCGATGCCCCGCTTGCCGAAATTGAGTTGCCTTTGAATTTCGGGTGATCCCTCTTGAGCATGTATGCTTCTGCTACCTGTTCTACATCACACTCTCTTCCGCAAACAGCGAAACGCTTTGACTCGGTGAGTTTCGCGGCATTCCGCCTTCGATGCCCCGATTGCCGAAATGCAGTTGCCTTTGAATTTCGGGTGATCGCTCTTCAGCATGTATGCTTCTGCTCCTTGTTCTACATCACACTTCCTTCCGCAAACGGCGAAACGCTTTGACTCGGTGACTTTGGCGGCATTCCGACTTCGATGCCCCGGTTACCGAAATTCAGTTGCCTTTGAATTTCAGGTGATCCATCTTAAGCATGTATGCTTATTCTACTTGTTCTACATCACACTTCCGTCCGCAAACGGCGAAACGCTTTGACTCGGTGAGTTTGGCGGTATTCCGACTTCGACGCCCCGGTTCCCGAAATTCAGTTGCCTTTGAATTTCGGGTGATCCCTCTTGAGCATGTATGCTTCTGCTACTTGTTCTACATCACACTTCCTTCCGCAAACGGCGAAACGCTTTGACTCGGTGAGTTTCGCGGCATTCCAACTTCGATGCTCCGGTTGCCAAAATTCAGTTGCCTTTGAATTTCGGGTGGTCCCTCTTGAGCATGTATGCTTCTGCGACTTGTTTCTACATCAGACTTTCTTCCCAAACGGCGAAACGCTTTGACTCGGTGAGTTTCACGGCATTCCGACTTCGATGCCCCGGTTGCCGAAATTCAGTTGCCTTTGAATTTCGGGTGCTCGCTCTTCAGCATGTATGCTTCTGCTACTTGTTCTACATCACACTTCGTTTCGCAAACGGCGACATGCTTTGACTCGGTGAGTTTCGTGGCATTCCGACTTCGATGCCACGATTGCCGAAATTGAGTTGCTCTGAATTTCGGGTGATCCCTCTTGAGCACGTATGCTTCTGCTACCTGGTCTACATCACACTCTCCTCCGCAAACAACGAAACGCTTTGACTCGGTGAGTTTCGCGGCATTCTGACTTGGATTCCCCGGTTGCAGAAATTCAGTTGCCTTTGAATTTCAGGTGGTCCCTCTTGAGCATGTATGCTTCCGCGACTTGTTCTACATCAAACTTTCTTCCCCAAATGGCGAAACGCTTTGACTCGGTGAGTTTCACGGCATTCCGACTTCGACGCCCCGGTTCCGAAATTCAGTTGCCTTTGAATTTCGGGTGATCGCTCTTGAGCATGTATGCTTCTGCTACTTGTTCTACATCACACTTCCTTCCGCAAACGGTGAAACACTTTGACTTGGTGAGTTTCACGACATTCCGACTTCGATGCTCCGGTTGCCGAAATTCAGTTGCCTTTGAATTTCGGGTGATCCCTCTTGAGCATGTATGCTTCTGCTACTTCTTCTACAACACACTTCCTTCCGCAAATGGCGAAACGCTTTAACTCGGTGAGTTTGGCGGTATTCCGACTTCGATGCCCCGACTGCGGAAATTCAGTTGCTTTTGAATTTCAGGTGATCCCTCTTGAGCATGTATACTTCTGCTACTTGTTCTACATCACACTTCCTTCCGCAAAGGGCGTAACACTTTAACTCGATAAGTTTCGCGGCATTCCGACTTCAATGCCCCGGTTGCCAAAATTCAGTTGCCTTTGAATTTCGGGTGATCCCTCTTGAGCATGTATGCTTCTGCTACTTCTTCTACATCACACTTCCTTCCGCAAACAGTGAAACGCTTTGACTCGGTGAGTTTCGCGGTATTCCGACTTCTATGCCCCGGTTGCCGAAAGTCAGTTGCATTTGAATTTCGGGTGATCCCTCTTGAGCATGTATGCTTCTGCTACTTGTTCTACATCACACTTCCTTCCGCAAATGGCGAAACGCTTTGAGTCGGTGAGTTTCGCGGCATTCCGACTTCGATGCCCCGGTTGCCGAATTTCAGTTGCCTTTGAATTTCGGGTGATCCCTCTTGAGCATGTATGCTTCTGCTACATGTTCTACATCACACTTCCTTCCTCAAACAGCGAAACGCTTTGACTCGATGACATTTGCGGCCTTCCTACTTCGATGCCCCGGTTGCCGAAATTCAATTGCCTTTGAATTTCAGGTGATCCCTCTTGAGCATGTATGCTTCTGCTACTTGTTCTACATCACACTTCCTTCCGCAAATGGCAAAACGCTTTGAGTCGTTGAGTTTCGTGGCGTTCCGACTTCGATGCCCCGATTGCCGAAATTCAGTTGCCTTTGAATTTCGGGTGATCCCTCTTGAGCATGTATGCTTCTGCTACTTGTTCTACATCACATTCTTTTCTGCAAACAGCGAAACGCTTTGACTAGGTGAGTTTCGCGGCATTTCGACTTCGATGCCTCGGTTGCCGAAATTCAGTTGCCTTTGAATTTCGGGTGATTCCTCTTGAGCAAGTCTGCTTCTGCTACTTGTTCTACACCACACTTCCTTCCGCAAAGGGCGTAACGCTTTGACTCGATGAGTTTCGCGGCATTCCGACTTGGATTCCCCGGTTGCAGAAATTCAGTTGCCTTTGAATTTCGGGTGATCCCTCTTGAGCATGAATGCTTCTGCTACTTGTTTCTACACCACACTTCCTTCCGCAAAGGGCGTAACGCTTTGACTCGATGAGTTTCGCGGCATTCCGACTTGGATTCCCCGGTTGCCGAAATTCAGTTGCCTTTGAATTTCGGGTGATCCCTCTTGAACATGTATGCTTCTGCTACTTGTTCTACATCACACTTCCTTCCTCAAACAGCGAAACACTTTGACTCGGTGACTTTTGCGGCATTCCGACTTCGATGCCCCAGTTGCCGAAAATTCAGTTGCCTTTGAATTTCGGGTGATCCCTCTTGAGCATGTTTGCTCTTGCTACTTGTTCAAGATCAGAGTTCTTCCGAAAAGGGCCAAACGCTTTGACTAGGTGAGTTTCGTGGCATTCCGACTTCGATGCCCCGGTTGCCGAAATTCAGTTGCCTTTGAATTTCGGGTGATCCCTCTTGAGCATGTTTGCTCATGCTACTTGTTCTAGATCAGAGTTCTTCCGCAAAGGCCCAAACGCTTTGACGAGGTGAGTTTTCGTGGCATTCCGACTTTGATGCCCCCGATTGCGAAATTCAGTTGCCTTTGAATTTCGGGTGATCCCTCTTGAGCATGTATGCTTCTGCTACTTGTTCTACATCACACTTCCTTCCGCAAACGGCGAAACACTTTGAGTCGGTGAGTTTCGCGGCATTCCGACTTCGATGCCCCGGTTGCCGAATTTCAGTTGCCTTTGAATTTCGGGTGATCCCTCTTGAGCGTGGTTTGCTGCTGCTACTTGTTCTACAATCACACTTCCTTCCCGCAAAAGGAGAAACGCTTGGACTCGGTGAGTTTCCCGGCATTCCGACTTCTATGCCCCGGTTGCCGAAAGTCAGTTGCCTTTGAATTTCGGGGTGATCCTCTTGAGCATGTATGCTTCTGCCTGCTTGTTCTACATCACACTTCCTTCCTCAAACAGTGGAACGCTTTGAGTCGGTGACTTTTGCGGCATTCCGACTTCGATGCCCCGGTTGCAGAAATTCAGTTGCCTTTGAATTTCTGGTGATCCCTCTTGAGCATGTATGTTTCTGCTACTTGTTCTACATCACATTCTCTTCCGCAAACAGCGAAACGCTTTGACTCGGTGAGTTTCGCGACATTCCGACTTCGATGCCCCGGTTGCCAAAAGTCAGTTGCCTTTGAATTTCGGTTGATCCCTCTTGAGCATGTATGCTTCTGCTACTTGTTCTACATCACACTTCCTTCCGCAAACAGCAAAACGCTTTGACTCGGTGCGTTTCACGGCATTCCGATTTGGATTCCCCGGTTGCCGAAATTCAGTTGGCTTTGAATTTCGGGTGATCCGTCTTGAGCATGTATGCTTCTGCTACTTGTTCTACACCACACTTCCTTCCGCAAGGGGCGTAACAATTTGACTCGATGACTTTCGCGGCATTCCGACTTCGATGCCCCGGTTGCCCATATTCAGTTGCCTTTGAATTTCGGGTGATCCCTCTTGAGCATGTACGCTTCTGCTACTTGTTCTACATCACACTTCCTTCCGCAAACAGCGAAACGCTTTGACTCGGTGAGTTTTGCGGCATTCCGACTTGGATTCCCCGGTTGCCGAAATTCAGATGCCTTTGAATTTCGGGTGATCCCTCTTGAGCATGTATGGTTCTGCTACTTGTTCTACATCACACTTCCTTCCGCAAAGGGCGTAACAATTTGACTCGATGACTTTCGCGGCATTCCGACTTCGATGCCCCGGTTGCCGAAATTCAGTTGCCTTTGAATTTCGGGTGATCCGTCTTGAGCATGTATGCTTCTGCTACTTGTTCTACACCACACTTCCTTCCGCAAAGGGCGTAACAATTTGACTCGATGACTTTCGCGGCATTCCGACTTCGATGCCCCGGTTGCCGAAATTCAGTTGCCTTTGAATTTCGGGTGATCCCTCTTGAGCATGTTTGCTTCTGCTACTTGTTCTACATCACACTTCCTTCCACAAATGGCGAAACGCTTTGACTCGGTGAGTTTCGCGGCATTCCGACTTCGATGCCCCGGTTGCCGAAATTCAGTTGCCTTTGAATTTCGGGTGATCCCTCTTGAGCATGTATGTTTCTGCTACTTGATCTACATCACACTTCCTTCCGCAAACAGCAAAACAATTTGTCTCGGTGAGTTTCGCGGCATTCCGACGTCTATGCCCCGGTTGCCGAAAGTCAATTGCCTTTGAATTTCGGGCGATCCCTCTTGAGCATGTATTCTTCTGCTACTTGTTCTACACCACACTTCCTTCCGCAAAGGGCGTAACACTTTGACTCGATGAGTTTCGCGGCATTCGAGGATGCCCCGGTTGCAAAAATTCAGTTGCCTTTGAATTTCGGGTGATCCCTCTTGAGCGTGTTTGCTGCTGCTACTTGTTCTACATCACACTTCCTTCCGCAAAAGGAGAAACGCTTTGACTCGGTGAGTTTCGCGGTATTCCGACTTCTATGCCCCGGTTGCCGAAAGTCAGTTGCCTTTGAATTTCGGGTGATCCCTCTTGAGCATGTATGCTTCTGCTACTTGTTCTACATCACACTTCCTTCCTCAAACAGTGGAACGCTTTGACTCGGTGACTTTTGCGGCATTCCGACTTCGATGCCCCGGTTGCAGAAATTCAGTTGCCTTTGAATTTCTGGTGATCCCTCTTGAGCATGTATGTTTCTGCTACTTGTTCTACATCACACTTCCTTCCGTAAATGGCGAAACGCTTTGAGTCGGTGAGTTTCGCGTCATTCCGACTTCGATGCCCTGGTTGCCGAATTTCAGTTGCCTTTGAATTTCAGGTGATCCCTCTTGAGCATATATGCTTCTGCTACTTGTTCTACATCACACTTCCTTCCGCAAAAGGAGAAACGCTTTGACTCGGTGAGTATCGAGGCATTCCGACTTCGATGCCCCGGTTGCCGAAATTCAGTTGCTTTTGAATTTCGGGTGATCCCTCTTGAGCATGTATGCTTCTGCTACTTGTTCTACATCCACACTTCTTCCGCAAAGGGCGTAACAATTGACTCGATGAAACTTTCGCGGCATTCCGATTCTTCGATGCCCCGGTTTGCCGAAATTCAGTTGCCTTTGAATTTCGGGTGATCCGTCTTGAGCATGTATGCTTCTGCTACTTGTTCTACACCACACTTCCTTCCGCAAAGGGCGTAACAATTTGACTCGATGACTTTCGCGGCATTCGGACTTCGATGCCCCGGTTACCGAAATTCAGTTGCCTTTGATTTTTCGGGAGATCCCTCTCTTGAGCATGTATGCTTTGCTACTTGTTCTACATCACACTTCCTTCCGCAAATAACGAAACGCTTTGACTCGGTGCGTTTCGCGGCATTCCGATTTGGATTCCCCGGTTGCTGAAATTCAGTTGGCTTTGAATTTCGGGTGATCCGTCTTGAGCATGTATGCTTCTGCTACTTGTTCTACACCACACTTCCTTCCGCAAAGGGCGTAACAATTTGACTCGATGACTTTCGCGGCATTCGGACTTCGATGCCCCGGTTACCGAAATTCAGTTGCCTTTGATTTTCGGGAGATCCCTCTTGAGCATGTATGCTTCTGCTACTTGTTCTACATCACACTTCCTTCCACAAACAACGAAACGCTTTGACTCGGTGCGTTTCGCGGCATTCCGATTTGGATTCCCCGGTTGCCGAAATTCAGTTGGCTTTGAATTTCGGGTGATCCGTCTTGAGCATGTATGCTTCTGCTACTTGTTCTACACCACACTTCCTTCCGCAAAGGGCGTAACAATTTGACTCGATGACTTTCGCGGCATTCCGACTTCGATGCCCCAGTTGCCCATATTCAGTTGCCTTTGAATTTCGGGTGATCCCTCTTGAGCATGTACGCTTCTGCTACTTGTTCTACATCACACTTCCTTCCGCAAACAGCGAAACGCTTTGACTCGGTGAGTTTCGCGGCATTCCGACTTGGATTCCCCGGTTGCCGAAATTCAGATGGCTTTGAATTTCGGGTGATCCGTCTTGAGCATGTATGCTTCTGCTACTTGTTCTACACCACACTTCCTTCCGCAAAGGGCGTAACAATTTGACTCGATGACTTTCGCGGCATTCCGACTTCGATGCCCCGGTTGCCGAAATTCAGTTGCCTTTGAATTTCGGGTGATCCCTCTTGAGCATGTTTGCTTCTGCTACTTGTTCTACATCACACTTCCTTCCACAAATGGCGAAACGCTTTGACTCGGTGAGTTTCGCTGCATTCCGACTTCGATGCCCCGGTTGCCGAAATTCAGTTGCCTTTGAATTTCGGGTGATCCCTCTTGAGCATGTATGTTTCTGCTACTTGATCTACATCACACTTCCTTCCGCAAACAGCACAACAATTTGTCTCGGTGAGTTTCGCGGCATACCGACGTCTATGCCCCGGTTGCCGAAAGTCAATTGCCTTCGAATTTCGGGCGATCCCTCTTGAGCATGTATTCTTCTGCTACTTGTTCTACACCACACTTCCTTCCGCAAAGGGCGTAACACTTTGACTCGATGAGTTTCGCGGCATTCCGACTTCGATGCCCCGGTTGCAAAAATTCAGTTGCCTTTGAATTTCGGGTGATCCCTCTTGAGCGTGTTTGCTGCTGCTACTTGTTCTACATCACACTTCCTTCCGCAAAAGGAGAAACGCTTTGACTCGGTGAGTTTCGCGTATCCGACTTCTATGCCCCGGTTGCCCCGAAAAGTCAGTTGCCTTTGAATTTCGGGTGATCCCTCTTGAGCATGTATGCTTCTGCTACTTGTTCTACATCACACTTCCTTCCTCAAACAGCGAAACGCTTTGACTCGATGACATTTGCGGCATTCCGACTTCGATGCCCCGGTTGCCGAAATTCAGTTGCCTTTGAAATTTCTGGTGATCCCTCTTGAGCATGTATGCTTCTACTACTTGTTCTACATCACACTTCCTTCCGTAAATGCGAAACGCTTTGATCGCGTGCAGTTTCGCGTCATTCCGACTTCGATGCCCTGGTTGCCGAATTTCAGTTGCCTTTGAATTTCAGGTGATCCCTCTTGAGCATATATGCTTCTGCTACTTGTTCTACATCACACTTCCTTCCGCAAAAGGAGAAACGCTTTGACTCGGTGACTATCGAGGCATTCCGACTTCGATGCCCCGGTTGCCGAAATTCAGTTGCTTTTGAATTTCGGGTGATCCCTCTTGAGCATGTATGCTTGTGCTACTTTTCTAGTTCAGACTTCTTCCGCAAAGGGCCAAACGCTTTGACTTGGTGAGTTTCGTGGCATTCCAACTTCGACGCCCCGGTTGCTGAAATTAAGTTGCCTTTCAATTTCGGTGATCCCTCTTGAGCATCTATGCTTCTGCTACTTGTGTCTACGTCACACTTCCTTCCTTAAACAGCGAAACGCTTTGACTCTGTAGTTTCGCGCATTCCGACTTCGATGCCCCCCGGTTGCTGAAATTCAGTTGCCTTTGAATTTCGGGTGATCCCTCTTGAGCATGTATGCTTCTTCTACTTGTTCTACATCACATTCTCTTCCGCAAACAGTGAAACGCTTGCTCGTTTTTGATGTGAGTTTCACGGCATTCCAAACTTGGATTCCCCGGTTGCCGAAATTCAGTTGCCTTTGAATTTCGGGTGATCGCTCTTGAGGATGTATGCTTTTGCTACTTGTTCTACATCAGACTTCTTCCATAAATGGCGAAATGCTTTGACTCTGAGTTTCACGGCATTCCGACTCGATGCCCCAGTTGCGAAAAATTCAGTTGCCTTTGAATTTCGGGTGATCCTCTTGAGCATGAATGCTTCTGCTACTTGTTCTACATCACATTCTCTTCCGCAAACAGCGAAACGCTTTGACTCGGTGAGTTTCCCGGCATTCCGACTTGATTCCCCGGTTGCCGAAATTCAGTTGCCTTTGAATTTCGGGTGATCGCTCTTGAGATGTATGCTTTGCTACTTGTTCTACATCAGACTTCTTCCACAAATGGCGAAACGCTTTGACTCGGTGAGTTTCACGGCATTCCGACTTCGATGCCCCGGTTGCCGAAATTCAGTTGCCTTTGAATTTCGGGTGATCCCTCTTGAGCATGTAATGCTTTGCTACTTGTTCTAGTTCAGACTTCTTCCCAGATGGGCCAAACGCTTTGACTTGGTGAGTTTCTGGCTATTCCAACTTCGATGCCCCGGGTTCTGAAATTAAGTTGCCTTTCAATTTCGGGTGATCCCTGTTGAGCATCTATGCTTCTGCTACGTGTTCTACGTCACACTTCCTTCCTTAAACAGCGAAACGCTTTGACTCTGTGAGTTTCGCGGCATTCCAACTTCGATGCCCCGGTTGCCGAAATTCAGTTGCCTTTGAATTGTCGGGTGATCCTCTTGAGCATGAATGCTTCTTCTACTTGTTCTACATCACATTCTCTTCCGCAAACCGCGAAACGCTTTGACTCGGTGAGTTTCGCAGCATTTCGACTTCGATGCCCCGTTACCGAAATTCAATTGCCTTTGAACTTTCGGTGTGATCCTCTTGATGCATCTATGCTTCTGGTACTTGTTCTACGTCACACTTCCTTCCTCAAACAGCGAAACGCTTTGACTCTGTGATTTTCGCGGCATTCCGACTTCGATGCCCCGGTTGTTGAAATTCAGTTGCCTTTGAATTTCGGGTGATCCCTCTTGAGCATGTATGCTTGTGCTACTTGTTCTAGTTCAGACTTCTTCCGCAAAGGGCCAAACGCTTTGACTTGGTGAGTTTCGTGGCATTCCAACTTCGACGCCCCGGTGTTGAATTTCGCGGGTGATCCCTCTTGAGCAGAATGCTTCTGCCTACTTGTTCTACATCACATTCTGTCCGCAAACAGCGAAACGCTTTGACTCGGTGAGTTTCCCGCATTCCGACTTGGATTCCCGGTTGCCGAAATTCAGTTGCCTTTGAATTTGGAATTCTGTGATCGCTCTTGAGATGTATGCTTTGCTACTTGTTCTACATCAGGACTTCTTCCACAGAATGCGAAACGCTTTGACTCGTGTGAGTTTCACGGCATTCCAACTTCGATGCCCCGGTTGCCGAAATTCAGTTGCCTTTGAATTTCGGGGTGATCCCTCTTGAGCAGTATGCTTTGCTCTACTTGTTCTAGTTCAGACTTCTTCCGCAAAGGGTCAAACGCTTTGACTTGGTGAGTTTCGTGGCATTCCAACTTCGATGCCCCGGTTGCTGAAATTAAGTTGCTTTTCAATTTCGGGTGATCCCTCTTGTACCATCTATGCTTCAGCTACTTGTTCTACGTCACAAGCTTCCTCCTTAAACAGCGAAACGCTTTGACTCTCGTGAGTTGTCGCGCATTGCCGACTTTGATGCCCCGGTTGCCAAAATTCAGCTTGCCTTTGAATTTCGGGTGATCCCTCTTTGAGCCATGTAGTTGCTTCTGCTACTTTTCTTCATCCACACGTTTCTTCCGCCAAATGGCGAAACGCTTTGACTCGGTGATTTTCGCGGGCATTCCGACTTCATATGCCGTGCGGTTGCCGTAATTTCAGTTGCCTTTTGAATTTCGGGGATCCCGGCTTGAGCATGTCATCTTCTGCTACTTGTTCTACATCAACACTTCCTTCCTCAATCAGCGAAACACTTTGACCCGGACTTTCGCGTACATCCGACTTCGATGCCCCCTTGCCGAAATTCATGCCTTTTAATTTCGGGCGTGATCCCTCTTAGCATACTGCTTCTGTACGCTCTCCGTAACACTCCTTTCTTTAAACAGCGAAACGCTTAACTCGATGAGTTCGCGTGTCATTTCACTATCGCATGCCCCGGTTGCTAAATATTCAGTTGCCTTGAATGCTGGTGAATCCTCTTCGATCATTATG
>NW_027340131.1:1030786-1053445 GCF_005239225.2 Populus alba | reverse complement strand
CTGAATTTCGGGTGATCCCTCTTGAGCATGTATTGCTTCTGCAACCTATTCTACATCACTCTCTCTTTCCGCAAACAACAACATGCCTGACTCGTGAGTTTTAGGGGCATTCCGACTTGGATTCCCGGGTTGCCGAAATTCAGTTGCCTCTCAATTTCGGGTGATCCCTCTTGAGCATGTATGCTTGTGCTACCTGTTCTACATCACACTCTCTTCCGCAAATAGCGAAACGCTTTGACTCGCGTGAGTGTCGCGGCATTCCGGCTTGGATTCCCCGGTTGCAGAAATTCAGTTGCCTTTGAATTTCGGGTGATCCCTCTTGAGCATGTATGCTTCTTGCTACCTGTTTTACATCACTCTCTCTTCCACAAAACAACGAAATGCCTTGGATCGGGAATTTGAGCGGCATTCCGGCGACATTGGATTCCCGCTTGCCGAAATTCAGTTGCCTTGAATTTCGGGTTGATCCTCTCTGTGAGCATGTAATGCTTCTGCATACTTGTTCTACATCACACTTCCTTCCGCAAACGGCGAAACGCATTCACTCGATGACTTTGGCGGCATTCCGACTTCGATGCCACGGTTGCCGAAATTCAGTTTGCCTTTGACATTCGGGATCCCTCGTAGAGCTGTATGCTTCTGCACTTGTTCTAACATCAGACTTTCTTCCCCCAAACGGCGGAACGCTTTGACTCGGTGAGTATCACTGCTTCCGACTTTGATGCCCGGTTGCTGAAATTCAGTTGCCTTTGAGATTTCGGCGTGATCGCACTCCTGAGCATGTATGCTTTCTGCTACTAGTTCTACATCAGTCTTTCTTCCGCAACCGGCGAAAACGCTTTCTCGGTAGTTTCATGGCATTCGACTTCGATGCCCTGGCTTACTGAATTCATTCAGTTTGCTTGATTCGGTCGGGTTCATCTTGAGCAATGTATGCTGTCTTCCCCGATTTGTTCTACATCAGTTTCTTCCCCAATGGCCAGAAACGCTTTGACTCGGTGAGTTTTCGCGGCATTCACGACTGGATTTTCCCCGGTTCCGAAATTCAGTTGCCTTGAATTATCGGTGATCGCTTCTTGAGCATGTATGCTTCTGCTACTTGTTCTACATCACACTTCTTCCACAAACGGCGGAAACTCTTTGACTCGGTGAGTTCTCTCCGAGGCGTTCAGAACTTCGATGCTCTGGTTGCCGAAATTCAAGTTTGCCTTTGAATTTCGGGTGATCCCTCTTGAGCATGTATGCGTGTCTGCTAGTTGTTCTACATCATCACTTTCTTCTGCATTAACGGCGAAACACTATTGACTCGGTGGTTTTGCAGGCATTCCGACTTCGATGCTCGGTTGCCGAAATTCAGTTGCCTTTGAATTTTCGGGTTTAATCCCTCTTGAGCATGTATGCTTCTGCTAAAACTGTTCACATCATCATACTTCCTTCCCCAAATGGGGAACGCTTTGACTCAGGTGATTTCCCGACGTTCCGACTTCGATTGCTGCCGGTTGCGAAATTCAAGTTGCCCTTCTGAAATTTCGGTGATCCCTCTTGAGCATGTATGCTTCTGCTACTTTGTTCTACATCAAGACTTCCTTCCGCAAACGGCGAAACGCATTCACTCGAATGACTTTGGCGGCATTCCGACTTCGATGCCACGGTTGCGAAATTCAGTTGCCTTGATGAATTTCGGATCCCTCGTGAGCATGTATGCTTCTGCGAGCTTGTTCTAACATCAGACTTTTCTTCCCCAAACGGCGGAAACGCTTTGACTCGGTAGTTTCACTGCACCGACTTTGATGCACCGGGGTTGCTGAAATTCAGTTGCCTTTGAATTTTTCTGGGTGATCCCTCTTGAGCATGTATGCTTCTGCTACTAGTTCTAATCAGTCTTTCTTCCGCAACCGGCGAAACGCTTTTGCACTCGGTGAGTTTCAATGGCTTCCGACTTCGATGCACCTGGGTTACTGAACATTTCAGTTTGCTTTGAATTTCGGTGGTCCCTCTTGACATGTATGCTTCTGCGATTTGTTACATCAGTCTTTCTTCCCCAAATGGCGAAAACGCTTTGACTCGGCTGAAGCTTCGACGGCCATCTCCCGACTTGGATTCCCCCGTTGCCGAAATCGTTGCCTTTGAATTTTCGGTGTGATCGCTCTCTGAGCATGTATGCTTCTGCTTATTGTTCTACATCACACTTTCCCTTCCACCAAAACGGGAAAACTCTCTTGACTCGGTGAGTTTCTCGACGTTCAGACTTCGATGGCTCTGATTGCCGAAATTCAGTTGCTTCTTGAATTTCGGTGATCCCTCTTTTGAGCATGTATGCTTCCTGCTACTTGTTCTACATCACACTTTCTTCTGCAAAACGCGCCAAACACTTTGAGTCGGGAGTTTTCGGTATTCCACCTTCGTGCCACTCCGGTTGCCGAAATTCAGTTTGGCCTTTGAATTTCGGGTGAACCCCTCTAGAGCAATGTATGCTTCTGCTATTTGTTCTAACATCACACTTCTTCCGCAAAGGCTGTAACACGCATTTGACTCGATGAGTTTCGCGCATTCCGCTTCGATGCCCCGATGCCGAAATTCAGTCGCCTTTGAATTTCGGATGTGATCCCTCTAAAAGATGTACGCTTCTGCTACTTGTTCACACCACACTTCCTTCCGCAATGGCGAAACGCTTTGACTCGGTGAGTTCGCGGCATTCCGACATGAATGCCCCGGTTGCCGAAATCAGTGTGCCCTTGAATTTCGGGGTGATCGCCTTGGAGCATTGTAATGCTTCTTCTACTTCTTTACATCACACTGTCCTTCCGCAAAGGCGTAACGCTTGACTCGTGAGTTCGCGCCCATTCCGACTTTGATGCCCGGTTGCCGAAACTTTTTAGTTTGCCTTTTGAAATATTCGGGGATGATCCCCTCTAGAGCATGTAAGCTTCTTCACTAGTTCTACAATCACACTTCCTTGCCGCAAACAGCAAACGCTTTGACTCCGGTGAGTTTGCGCATTCCGACTTCGGATGCTCCGGTTGCCGAAATTTCGTTGCCTTTGAATTTCGGTAATCCCTCTTGAGCATGTAATGCTTCTGCTACTTGTTCTACATCACACTTCCTTCCCCAAATGGGGAAACGCTTTGACTCGGTGACGGTTTCGCGACGTTCGACTATCGATGCTCGCCGGTGCCGAAATTCAGTTGCCTTTGAATTTCGGGTGATCCCCTCTTGAGCATGTTATGCTTCTGCTGACCTTTTCTACATCACACTTCCCTTCCGCAAACGGGCCGAAACGCATTGCAGTCGATGACTTTGGCGGAATTCCGACTGTCGATGCCGCACGGTCTGCCCGAAATTCAGTTGCCTTGAATTTCGGGGATCCTCGTGAGCATGTATGCGCTTCTACGACTTGTTCTACACATCAGACTTTCTTCCCCAAACCCCCCGCGGAATGGCTTTTATCGTCTCTCGGTGAGTTTCACTGCATTCGACTTTGATGCCCCTGGTTTGCTGAAATTCAGTTGCCTTTTGAATTTCGGCGGTGCATCCCTCTTGAGCATGTATGCTTCTGCTACTAGTTCTACATCAAGAATCAGTCTTTCTTCCGCAACCGGCGAAACGCTTTGAACTCGGTGAGCTTCATTCATGGACATACCACTCCTTAACATTCGGTTGCTTTCTTGGTTATCGACTTTCGATGCCCTGGTTACTGAAATTCAGTTTGCTTTGAATTTCGGGTGGTCCTCTTGAGCATGTATGCTCTCTGCGATTTGTTCTACATCAGTCTTTCTCCCCAAAAATGGCGAAACGATTGACTCGGTGAGTTTCGCGGCATTCCGACTTGGATTCCCCGGTTGCCGAAATTTCAGTTGCTCTTGAATTCGGCGGGATGATTCGCTCTTTGAGCAATGTATGCTTCTGCTACTTGTTCTACATCACACTTCCTTCCACAAACGGGGAAACTCTTTGACTCGATGAGTTTCTCGACGTTCAGACTTCGATGCTCTGGTTGCCCGAAATTCAGTTGCCTATTGAAATTTTCGGGGATTCCCTCTTGAGCATGTATGCTTCTGCTACTTGTTCTACATCACACTTTCTTCTGCAAACGGCGAAACACTTTGAGTCCGGTGAGTTTTTCGATTAATTCCACCTTCGAGCTTCCGGTTGACCGAAATTCATTTGCCTTTGAATTTCGGGTGATCCCTGTTGAGCATGTATGCTTCTGCTACTTTGGTCTACATCACACTTGCTTCCGCAAAACGGCGAAAACGCTTTGACTCGATGAGTTTTCGCTGGCAACTGACTTCCATGCTTCTGATTGCTGAAATTCATTTGCCTTTGAATTTCAGTGATGTCCCTCTTGAGCATGTATGCTTCTGCTACATGTTCTACATCACACTTTTCTTCTGCAAACGGCGAAAAAACTTTGACTCGGTGAGTTTTTGCGGTATTCCGACTTCGATGCTCCGGTTGCTGAAATTCATTTGTCTTTGAATTTCGGGTGATCCCTCTAGAGCATGTAAGCTTCTGCGACTAGTTCTACATCACACTTCCTTCCGCAAACAGCGAAATGCTTTGACTCGGTGAGTTTCGCAGCATTCCGACTTCGATCCCCGGTTGCCGAAATTCAGTTGCCTTGAATTTCGGGTGATCCTCTTGAGCATGACGCTTCTGCTACTTGGTCTACACCACACTTCCTTTGCAAAGGGCGTAATGCTTTGACTCGGTGAGTTTTCGCCCATTCGACTTTGATGCCCCGGTTGCCGAAATTTAGTTGCCTTTGAATTTCGGGTGATCCCTTTAGAGCATGTAAGCTTCTTCGACTAGTTCTACATCACACTTCCTTCCGCAAACAGCGAAACGCTTTGACTCGGTGAGTTTTGCGGCATTCCGACTTCGATGCTCCGGTTGCCGAAATTCAGTTGCCTTTGAATTTCGGGTGATCCCTCTTGAGCATGTATGCTTCTGCTACTTGTTCTACATCACACTTCCTTCCCCAAATGGGGAAACGCTTTGACTCGGTGAGTTTCGCGACGTTCCGACTTCGATGCTCCGGTTGCCGAAATTCAGTTGCCTTTGAATTTCGGGTGATCCCTCTTGAGCATGTATGCTTCTGCTACTTGTTCTACATCACACTTCCTTCCACAAACGGGGAAACTCTTTGACTCGGTGAGTTTCTCGACGTTCAGACTTCGATGCTCTGGTTGCCGAAATTCAGTTGCCTTTGAATTTCGGGTGATCCCTCTTGAGCATGTATGCTTCTGCTACTTGTTCTACATCACACTTTCTTCTGCAAACGGCGAAACACTTTGAGTCGGTGAGTTTTTCGGTATTCCACCTTCGATGCTCCGGTTGCCGAAATTCATTTGCCTTTGAATTTCGGGTGATCCCTGTTGAGCATGTATGCTTCTGCTACTTGGTCTACATCACACTTGCTTCCGCAAACGGCGAAACGCTTTGACTCGATGAGTTTCGCGGCAATCTGACTTCCATGCTCTGATTGCTGAAATTCATTTGCCTTTGAATTTCAGGTGATCCCTCTTGAGCATGTATGCTTCTGCTACATGTTCTACATCACACTTTCTTCTGCAAACGGCGAAAAACTTTGACTCGGTGAGTTTTGCGGTATTCCGACTTCGATGCTCCGGTTGCTGAAATTCATTTGTCTTTGAATTTCGGGTGATCCCTCTTGAGCATGTATGCTTCTGCTACTTGTTCTACATCACACTTGCTCCCGCAAACGGCGAAACGCTTTGACTCGATGACTTTGGCGGCATTCCGACTTCGATGCCCCGGTTGCCGAAATTCAGTTGCCTTTGAATTTCGGGTGATCGCTCTTGAGCATGTATGCTTTTGCTACTTGTTCTACATCACACTTGCTCCCGCAAATAGCGAAACGCTTCGACTCGGTGAGTTTCGTGGTATTCCGGCTTGGATTCCCCGGTTGCCGAAATTTCAGTTGCCTTTGAATTTCGGGTGATCCCTCTTGAGCATGTATGCTTCTGCTACCTGTTCTACATCACACTTGCTTCCGCAAACGGCGAAACGCTTTGACTCGGTGAGTTTCGCGGCATTCCGACTTCGATGTCCTGGTTACTGAAATTCAGTTTCCTTGGAATTTCGGGTGGTCCCTCTTGAGCATGTATGCTTCTGCGATTTGTTCTACATCAGTCTTTCTTTCCGCAAATGGCGAAACGCTTTGACTCGGTGAGTTTCGCGGCATTCCGACTTGGATTCCCCGGTTGCCGAAATTCAGTTGCCTTTGAATTTCGGGTGATCGCTCTTGAGCATGTATGCTTTTGCTACTTGTTCTACATCACACTTCCTTCCGCAAACGGCAAAACGCTTTGACTCGGTGAGTTTCGCGGCATTCCGACTTCGATGCCCCGCTAGCAAATTGAGTTGCCTTTGAATTTCGGGTGAATCCCTCTTGAGCATGTATGCTTGTGCTACCTGTTCTACATCACACTCTATTCCGCAAATAGCGAAACGCTTTGACTCGGTGAGTGTCGCGGCATTCCGGCTTGGATTCCCCGGTTGCCGAAATTCAGTTGCCTCTGAATTTCGGGTGATCCCTCTTGAGCATGTATGCTTCTGCAACCTATTCTACATCACTCTCTCTTCCGCAAAACAACAACATGCCTTGACTCGGTGAGTTTAGGGGCATTCCGACTTGGATTCCCCGGTTGCCGAAATTCAGTTGCCTCTCAATTTCGGGTGATCCCTCTTGAGCATGTATGCTTGTGCTACCTGTTCTACATCACACTCTCTTCCGCAAATAGCGAAACGCTTTGACTCGGTGAGTGTCGCGGCATTCCGGCTTCATTCCCCGGTTGCCGAAATTCAGTTGCCTTTGAATTTCGGGTGATCCCTCTTGAGCATGTATGCTTCTGCTACCTGTTTTACATCACTCTCTCTTCCACAAAACAACGAAATGCCTTGACTCGGTGAATTTAGCGGCATTCCGACTTGGATTCCCCGCTTGCCGAAATTCAGTTGCCTTTGAATTTCGGGTGATCCCTCTTGAGCATGTATGCTTCTGCTACTTGTTCTACATCACACTTCCTTCCGCAAACGGCGAAACGCATTCACTCGATGACTTTGGCGGCATTCCGACTTCGATGCCACGGTTGCCGAAATTCAGTTGCCTTTGAATTTCGGCGGCCAAATCCCTCGTGAGCATGTATGCTTCTGCGACTTGTTCTACATCAGACTTTCTTCCCCAAACGGCGGAACGCTTTGACTCGGTGAGTTTCACTGCATTCCGACTTTGATGCCCCGGTTGCTGAAATTCAGTTGCCTTTTGAATTTCGGGTGATCCCTCTTGAGCATGTATGCTTCTGCTACTAGTTCGTACATCGTCTTTCTTCCGCAAACCGGCGAAACGCTTTGACTCGGTGAGTTTTCATGGCATTCCGACTTCGATGCCCTGGTTACTGAAATTCAGTTTGCTTTGAATTTCGGGTGGTCCCTCTTGAGCATGTATGCTTCTGCGATTTGTTCTACATCAGTCTTTCTTCCCCAAATGGCGAAACGCTTTGACTCGGTGAGTTTCGCGGCATTCCAACTTGGATTCCCCGGTTGCCGAAATTCAGTTGCCTTTGAATTTCGGGTGATCGCTCTTGAGCATGTATGCTTCTGCTACTTGTTCTACATCACACTTCCTTCCACAAACGGGGAAACGCTTTGACTCGGTGAGTTTCGCGGCATTCCGACTTCGATGCCCCGCTTGCAAATTGAGTTGCCTTTGAATTTCGGGTGATCCCTCTTGAGCATGTATGCTTGTGCTACCTGTTCTACATCACACTCTGTTCCGCAAATAGCGAAACGCTTTGACTCGATGAGTTTCGCGGTATTCCGGCTTGGATTCCCCGGTTGCTGAAATTCAGTTGCCTTTGAATTTCGGGTGATCCCTCTTGAGCATGTATGCTTCTGCTACCTGTTCTACATCACTATCTCTTCCGCAAACAACGAAATGCTTTGACTCGGTGAGTTTAGCGGCATTCCGACTTGGATTCCCCGATTGCCGAAATTCAATTGCCTTTGAATTTCAGGTGATCCCTCTTGAGCATGTATGCTTCTGCTACTTGTTCTACATCACACTTCCTTCAGCAAACGGCGAAACGCTTTGACTCGATGACTTTGGCGGCATTCCGACTTCGATGCCCCGTTTGCCGAAATTCAGTTGCCTTTGAATTTCGGGTGATCCCTCTTGAGCATGTATGCTTCTACGACTTGTTCTACATTAGACTTTCTTCCCCAAACGGCGAAATGCTTTGACTCGGTGAGTTTCACTGCATTCCGCCTTCGATGCCCCGGTTGCCGAAATTCAGTTGCCTTTGAATTGCGGGTGTTCCCTCTTGAGCATGTATGCTTCTGCTACTTGTTCTACATCATACTTTCTGCCCCAAATGGCGAAACGCTTTGACTCGGTGAGTTTCGCGGCATTCTGACTTCGATGCCCCGGTTGCCGAAATTCAGTTGCCTTTGAATTGCGGGTGATCCCTCTTGAGCATGTATGCTTCTACGACTTGTTCTACATTAGACTTTCTTCCCCAAACGGCGAAATGCTTTGACTCGGTGAGTTTCCCTGCATTCCGCCTTCGATGCCCCGGTTGCCGAAATTCAGTTGCCTTTGAATTGCGGGTGTTCCCTCTTGAGCATGTATGCTTCTGCTACTTGTTCTACATCACACTTTCTGCCCCAAATGGCGAAACGCTTTGACTCGGTGAGTTTCACTGCATTCCGACTTCGATGCCCCGGTTGTCGAAATTCAGTTGCCTTTGAATTTCGGGTGGTCCCTCTTGAGCATGTATGCTTCTGGGACGTGTTCTACATCAGACTTTCTACCACAAACGGCGAAACGCTTTGACTCGGTGAGTTTCGCTTTATTCCGACTTCGATGCCCCGGTTGCCGAAATTCTGTTGCCTTTGAATTGCGGGGGATCCCTCTTGAGCAAGTATGCTTCTGCGACTTGTTATACATCAGACTTTCTTCACCGAACGGCGAAACGCTTTGACTCGGTGAGTTTCACTGCATTCCGACTTCGATGCCCCGGTTGCCGAAATTCAGTTGCCTTTGAATTTCGGGTGATCCCTCTTGAGCATGTATGCTTCTGCTACTTGTTCTACATCAGTCTTTCTTCCGCAATCGGCGAAACGCTTTGACTCGGTGAGTTTCGCGACGATCCGACTTCGATGCCCCGGTTGCCGAAATTCAGTTGCCTTTGAATTTCGGGTGGTCCCTCTTGAGCATGTATGCTTCTGCGACTTGTTCTACATCAGACTTTCTTCCCCAAACGGCGAAACGCTTTGACTCGGTGAGTTTCGCGGCATTCCGACATCGATGCCCCGGTTGCCGAAATTCAATTGCCTTTGAATTCCAGGTGATCCCTCTGAGCATGTATGCTTCTGCTACTTGTTCTACATCACACTTCCTTCCGCAAACGGCGAAACGCTTTGACTCGATGACTTTGGCGGCATTCCGACTTCGATGCCCCGGTTGCCGAAATTCAGTTGCCTTTGAATTTCGGGTGATCCTCTTGAGCATGTATGCTTTTGCTACGTGTTCTACATCACACTTCCTTCCGCAAACGGCGAAACGCTTTGACTCGGTGAGTTTCACGGCATTCCGACTTCGATGCCCCGATTGCAAATTGAGTTCCCTTTGAATTTCGGGTGATCCCTCTTGAGCATGTTTTCTTCTGCTACCTGTTCTACATCACCCTCTCTTCCACAAATAGCGAAACGCTTTGACTCGGTGAGTTTCGCGGCATTCCGACTTGGATTCCACGGTTGCCGAAATTCAGTTGCCTTTGAATTTCGGGTGATCCCTCTTGAGCATGTATGCTTCTGCTACCTGTTCTACATCACTCTCTCTTCCGCAAACAACGAAATGCTTTGACTCGGTGAGTTTAGCGGCATTCCGAGATTCCCCGCTTGCCGAAATTCAGTTGCCTTTGAATTTCGGGTGATCCCTCTTGAGCATGTATGCTTTTGCTACTTGTTCTACATCACACTTCCTTCCGCAAACTGCGAAACGCATTGACTCGATGACTTTGGCGGTATTCCGCCTTCGATGCCACGGTTGCCGAAATTCAGTTGCCTTTGAATTTCGGGGATCCCTCTTGAGCATCTATGCTTCTGCGATTTGTTCTACATCAGACTTTCTTCCCCAAACGGCGGAATGCTTTGACTCGGTGAGTTTCACTGCATTCCGACTTTGATGCCCCGGTTGCTGAAATTCAGTTGCCTTTGAATTTCGGGTGATCCCTCTTGAGCATGTATGCTTCTGCTACTTGTTCTACATCACACTTCCTTCCGCAAACGGCGAAACACTTTGACTCGGTGACTTTGGTGGCATTCCAACTTCGATGGCCCGGTTGCCGCAATTCAGTTGCCTTTGAATTTCGGGTGATCGCTCTTGAGCATGTATGCTTTTGCTACTTGTTCTACATCACACTTCCTTTCGCAAACGGCAAAAAACATTGACTCGGTGAGTTTCGCGGCATTCCGACTTCGAAGCCCCGTTGCCAAATTGAGTTGCCTTTTAATTTCGGGTGATCCCTCTTGAGCATGTATGCTTCTGCTACCTGTTCTACATCACACTCTCTTCCGCAAATAGCAAAACGCTTTGACTCGGTGAGTTTCGCGGCATTCCGGCTTGGATTCCCTGGTTGCCGAAATTCAGTTGCCTTTGAATTTCGGGTGATCCCTCTTGAGCATGTATGCTTCTGCTACTAGTTCTACATCAGTCTTTCTTCCGCAATCGGCGAAACGCTTTGACTCGGTGAGTTTCGCGGCATTCTGACTTGGATTCCCAGGTTGCCGAAATTCAGCTGCCTTTGAATTCCGGGTGATCCCTCTCGAGCATGTATGCTTCTGCTACTTGTTCTACATCAACAACTTTCCTTCCGCAAACGGCGAAACGCTTTGACTCGATGACTTTGGCGGCATTCCGACTTCGATGCCCCGGTTGCCGAAATTCAGTTGCCTTTGAATTGCGGGTGATCCCTCTTGAGCATGTATGCTTCTGCGACTTGTTCTACATCAGACTTTCTTCCCCAAATGGCGAAACGCTTTGAATCGGTGAGTTTCACTCATTCCGCCTTCGATGCCCCGGTTGCCGAAATTCAGTTGCCTTTGAATTGCGAGTGTTCACTCTTGAACATGTATGCTTCTGCTACTTGTTCAATATCAGACTTTCTTCCCCAAATGGCGAAACGCTTTGACTCGGTGAGTTTCGCGGCATTCCGACTTCGATGCCCCGGTTGCCGAAATTCTGTTGCCTTTGAATTGCGGGGGATCCCTCTTGAGCATGTATGCTTCTGCGACTTGTTCTACATCAGACTTTCTTCCCCGAACGGCGAAATGCTTTGACTCGGTGAGTTTCACTGCATTCCGACTTCGATGCCCCGGTTGACGAAATTCAGTTGCCTTTGAATTTCGGGTGATCCCTCTTGAGCATGTATGCTTCTGCTACTTGTTCTACATCAGCCTTTCTTCCGCAATCGGCGAAACGCTTTGACTCGGTGAGTTTCTCGACATTCCGACTTCGATGCCCCGGTTGCCGAAATTCAGTTGCCTTTGAATTTCGGGTGGTCCCTCTTGAGCATGTATTCTTCTACGACTTGTTCTACATCAGACTTTCTACTCCAAACGGCGAAACGGTTTGACTCGGTGAGTTTCGCGGCATTCCGACATCGATGCCCCGGTTTCCGAAATTCAATTGCCTTTGAATTCCAGGTGATCCCTCTTGAGCATGTATGCTTCTGCTACTTGTTCTACATCACACTTCCTTCCGCAAACAGCGAAACGCTTTGACTCGATGACTTTGGCGGCATTCCGACTTCGATGCCCCGGTTGCCGAAATTCAGTTTGCCTTTGAATTTCGGGTGATCGCTCTTGAGCATGTATGCTTTTGCTACTTGTTCTACATCACACTTCCTTCCGCAAACGGCGAAACGCTTTGACTCGGTGAGTTTCACGGCATTCCGACTTCGATGCCCCGATTGCAAATTGAGTTGCCTTTGAATTTCGGGTGATCCCTCTTGAGCATGTTTTCTTCTGCTACCTGTTCTACATCACCCTCTCTTCCACAAATAGCGAAACGCTTTGACTCGGTGAGTTTCGCGGCATTCCGGCTTGGATTCCCCGGTTGCCGAAATTCAGTTGCCTTTGAATTTCGGGTGATCCCTCTTGAGCATGTATGCTTCTGCTACTTGTTCTACATCACACTTCGTTCCGCAAACGGCGAAACACTTTGACTCGGTGACTTTGGTGGCATTCCAACTTTGATGGCCCGGTTGCCGCAATTCAGTTGCCTTTGAATTTCGGGTGATCGCTCTCGAGCATGTATGCTTTTGCTAACTTGTTCTACATCACACTTGCTTCCGCAAACGGCGAAACGCTTTGACTCGATGACTTTCGCGGCATTCCGACTTCGATGCCCCGGTTGCCGAAATTCAGTTGCCTTTGAATTTCGGGTGATCGCTCTTGAGCATGTATGCTTTTGCTACTTGTTCTACATCACACTTCCTTCTGCAAACGGCGAAACGCTTTGACTCGGTGAGTTTCGCTTCATTCCGAATTCGATGCCCCGGTTGCCGAAATTCTGTTGCCTTTGAATTGCGGGGGATCCCTCTTGAGCATGTATGCTTCTGCGACTTGTTCTACATCCGACTTTCTTCCCCGAACGGCGAAACGTTTTGACTCGGTGAGTTTCACTGCATTCCGACTTCGATGCCCCGGTTGCCGAAATTCAGTTGCCTTTGAATTTCGGGTGATCCCTCTTGAGCATGTATGCTGCTGCTACTTGTTCTACATCAGTCTTTCTTCCGCAATCGGCGAAACGCTTTGACTCGGTGAGTTTCGCAACATTCCGACTTCGATGCCCCGGTTGCCGAAATTCAATTGCCTTTGAATTCAAGGTGATCCCTCTTGAGCATGTATGCTTCTGCTACTTGTTCTACATCACACTTCCTTCCGCAAACGGCGAAACGCTTTGACTCGATGACTTTGGTGGCATTCCGACTTCGATGCCCCGGTTGCTGAAATTCAGTTGCCTTTTGATTTCGGGTGATCCCTCTTGAGCATGTATGCTTCTGCTACTTGTTCTACTTCAGTCTTTCTTCCGCAATCGGCGAAACGCTTTAACTCGGTGAGTTTCGCGCCATTCCGACTTCGATGCCCCGGTTGCCGAAATTCAATTGCCTTTGAATTTCGGGTGGTCCCTCTTGAGCATGTATCCTTCTGCGACTTGTTCTACATCAGACTTTCTACCCCAAATGGCGAAACGCTTTGACTCGGTGAGTTTCGCGGCATTCCGACATCGATGCCCCGGTTGCCGAAATTCAATTGCCTTTGAATTCAAGGTGATCCCTCTTGAGCATGTATGCTTCTGCTACTTGTTCTACATCACACTTCCTTCCGCAAACAGCGAAACGCTTTGACTCGATGACTTTGGCGGCATTCCGACTTCGATCCCCCGGTTGCCGAAATTCAGTTGCCTTTGAATTTCGGGTGATCGCTCTTGAGCATGTATGCTTTTGCTACTTGTTCTACATCACACTTCCTTTCGCAAACGGTGAAACGCTTTGACTCGATGAGTTTCGCGGCATTCCGACTTCGATGCCCCGATTGCAAATTGAGTTGCCTTTGAATTTCGGGTGATCCCTCTTGAGCATGTATGCTTCTGCTACCTGTTCTACATCACACTCTCTTCCGCAAATAGCGAAACGCTTTGACTCGGTGAGTTTCGCGGCATTCCGGCTTGGATTCCTCGGTTGCCGAAATTCAGTTGCCTTTGAATTTCGGGTGATCCCTCTTGAGCATGTATGCTTCTGCTACCTGTTCTACATCACTCTCTCTTCCGCAAACAACGAAATGCTTTGACTCGGTGTGTTTAGCGGCATTCCGACTTGGATTCCCCGCTTGCCGAAATTCAGTTGCCTTTGAATTTCGGGTGATCCCTCTTGAGCATGTGTGCTTCTACTACTTGTTCTACATCACACTTCCTTCCGCAAACGGCGAAACGCTTTGACTCGATGACTTTGGCGGCATTCCGACTTCGAATGCCCCGGTTGCCGAAATTCAGTTGCCTTTGAATTGCGGGTGATCCCTCTTGAGCATGTATGCTTCTGCGACTTGTTCTACATCAGACTTTCTTCCCCAAACGGCGAAACGCTTTGACTCGGTGAGTTTCACTGCATTCCGCCTTCGATGCCCCGGTTGCTGAAATTCAGTTGCCTTCGAATTGCGGGTGATCCCTCTTGAGCATGTATGCTTCTGCTACTTGTTCAACATCACACTCTCTTTCGCAAATAGCGAAATGCTTTGACTCGGTGAGTTTCGCGGTATTCCGGCTTGGATTCCCCGTTGCTGAAATTCAGTTGCCTTTGAATTTCGGGTGATCCCTTTGAGCATGTAATGCTTCTACTACTGTTCTACATCACTTCTCCGCAACCAACGACATGCTTTGACTCGGTGAGTTTTAGCGGCTTCGACTTGCGTTCCCGATTGCCGAAATTCAGTTGCTTTGAATTAGGTGATGTCCCTCTTGAGCATGTATGCTTCTGCTACTTGTTCTACATCAACACTTCCTTCGAAACGCTTTGACAAGATGATTTGGCGGCTTCCGAATGCCCGGTTGCCGTAAATTCAGTTGCCTTTGAATTGCGGGTTATCCCTCTGGAGCATGTATGCTTCTGAGTTTGAACATCAGACTTTCTTCCCGAAACGGCGAAAATGCTTTGACTGGGTGGAGTTTTTGCCGAATGCCCGGTTGCGATTCACTCTTTGAATGTTCTATTGTTTTGGCATCTATTTCTTCCGCAAACAAGAATGCTTTCTTGCCCTGAATTGATCCCCCGTGGCAGGAATTCGGGTGATCCTCTTGAGCATTGTATGCTTCTGCTACTGTTCTATCACATACACTTCTTCAGCAAAAGGCGACCCACCCTGTTGGCGCATTCGACTTCGATCCCGGTTTACTGAATGAGTTGCCTTTGAATTTCGGGTGTCCCCTTGAGCATGTATGCTTCTGCGACTTGTTTTTCATCTCCTCTTCCCAAAGGCGCAACGATTTGCTCTCAGTTTCTGCGGGCATTCCATCTTCGATGCCCCGGTAGTTGCCTTGAAATTTCGGTGATCCTTCAAATTTTATGTTCTGCGACTTGTATTTTCTACAAAGACTTTCTTCCCTACGCATCGTGACATTCCGCGCCCGGTTGCCGAAATTCAGTTGTCCTTTGAATTGGGTGATCCTCTTGAGCATTGTATGCTTCTTCTGCACTGTGTTCTACATCACACTCTCTTCCCCAAAATTAGCGGAATGACGCCTTTGACTCGGTGAGTTTCGCGGTACTTGGATTCTCCGGTTACCGAAATTCAGTTGCCTTTTGAATTTCGGGTGATCCCTCTTGAGCATGTATGCTTCTGCTACTTGTCCTACAAGTCACACTTCCTTCCGCAAATGGCGAAACGCTTTGACTCGATGACGTTTCCGGCATTCCAACTTCGAATGCGCCGGTTGCCGAAATTATGTCCCTTTGAATTTCGGGTGGTCCTCTTGAGCATGTGCTTCTGCTACTTTTCTCATCACACTCTCCGCAAACGGCGAAAACGCTTTGACTCGGTGAAGTTTCGCGCCGCACGCAGTTCCAATTGAGGACTCTTCGATGCCCGGTTTGCCGAAATTCAGTTGCCTTTGAATTTCGGGGTGGTCCTCTTGAGCATGTATTATTTTGCTACTTGTTCTAACATCACACATCCTTCCGCAAACGGCGAAACGCTTTGACTCGGTGAGTTTCGCGGCATTGCCCATCTTCTCGATCCCCGGTTGCCAAAATTCAGTTGCCTTTGAATTTGCGCGGTGATCCATCCCTCTTGAGCATTGTATGCTTCTGCGACTTGTTCTACATCAAGACTTTCTTCCCCAAACGGCGAAACGCTTTGACTCGGTGAGTTTTCACTGCATTCCGCCTTCGATGCCCGGTGCCGAAATTCAGTTGCCTTTGAATTTGCGGGTGATCCCTCTTGAGCATGTATGCCTCATTTTAGGATTCTGCAACTTTCCGCAAAACAGCGAAAACGTTCTAGGCATCCACACTCCTTCCTTTCACAAAATGGCGGAAATGCATTTGACGTCGTGAGTTTCGGCGAGATGGTATTCCAACTTGGATTCCCGGTTGCCGAAACTTCAGGTTGCCTTTTTGAATTTTCGGTGGTCCCTTCTGAGCATGTATGCTTCTGCAAACTTGATTCTACATCACTTTCTTCCCCAAACGGCGAAAACGCTTTGACTCGGTGAGTTTCACGGCATTCCGACTTCGATGCCCCGGTTGCCGAAATTCAGTTGCCTTTTGAATTCGGGGGACTTCCCTCTTGAGCATGTATGCTTCTGCTACTTGTTCTACATCAGACTTTCATCCCCAAACGGCGAAACGCTTGACTCGGTGAGTTTTCTGCATTCCGACTTCGATGCTCCGGTTGCCGAAATTCAGTTGCCTTTGAATTTCGGGTGATCCCTCTTGAGCATGTATTGCTTCTGCTACTTGTCCTACATCAGTCTTTCCTTCCGCAATGGCGAAACGCTTTGACTCGGATGACTTTCGCGGACATTCCGACTTCGATGCCCCGGTTGCCCAAATTCAGTTGCCTTTGAATTTCGGGTGGTCCCTCTTGAGCATGTATGCTTCTGCTACTTGTTCTACATCACACTTCCTTCCGCAAACGGCGAAACGCGTTTTAACTCGGTGAGTTTCGCCTGCATTCCGCTTCGATGCCCGGTTGCCTGAAATTCAGTTGCCTTTGAATTGTCGGGGTGTCCCTCTGAGCATGTATGCTTTTCTGCTACTTGTTCTAACTACATCACATCTCTTCCGCAAACGGCGAGAAACCGCTTTGACTCGGTGAGATTTTCGCGGCATTCCGACTTCGATTCCCCGGCGTTGCCGAAATGTTTTCAGTTGCCTTTGAATTTCGGGTGATCCTCTTGAGCATAGAATATGCATATCTGCTACTATGTAACTCTATATATATATTCTACATCACACTTTCCTTCAGCAAACGACGAAACGCTTTGACTCGATGCATTTGCGGACACCATTCGACTTCGTAAATGCCCGGTTGCGGCTTGCCGAAATATCAGTTGCCTTGAATTTCGGGTGATCCCTCTTGAGCATGTATGCTTCTTATGCTACTTGTTCTACATCACACCTCATTTCCGCAAACACGGCGAAACACTTTGACTCGGTGAGTTTCACGGCGGTATTCGACTTGGATGCCCCGGTTGCCGAAATTCAGTTGCCTTTGAATTTCGGGTGATCCCTGCTTTTAATTTTTGAGCATTATGTTCTGCTACTTGTATCTATCATCACACTTCCTTCAACGCAAAAACGGCGAAACTTCGTCGACGCTTTGACTCGGTGAAGTTTCGCGGCATTCCTTTACATTTTTCGATGCTCCGGTTGCCAAAATTCCAGTTTGCCTTTGAATTTTCGGGGCTGTCCCTCTTGAGCATCTTCATTGTATGCTTCTGCGCACTTGTTCTACCCCATCAGACTTTCTTCCCCAAACGGCGAATAAACGCCTACCGACCACGAATGACTAAACGGTGAGTTTCACGGAATTCTGACCTTTCCGATGCACCCCCGGTTGCCAAAATTTCAGTGTGCACTTTGAATTTCGGGTGCTCGCTCTTGAGCATAAGCGCGGTATGTTCTGCTACTTGTTCTACATCACACTTTCCTTCCGCAAACGGGCGAAACGCTTTGACTCGATGACTTTGAGGAGGCAAGATACGACTTGTTCGATGCCCCGGTTGCCAAAATTACAGTTGCCCTTTGAATTTTCGGGTGTCCCTCTTGAGCATGTATGCTTCTGCTACTTGTCCTACATCACACTTCTTCCGCAAACGGCGAAACGCTTTGACTCGGTGAGTTTCGCTTGGCATTCCGACTTCGATGCTCCGGTTGCCGAAATTGTTGCCTTTGAATTTCGGGTGGTGGTCCCTCTTGAGCATGTATGCTTCTGACTTGTTCTACATCAGACTTTCTTCCCAAACGGCGAAACGCTTTGACTCGGTGAGTTATCACGCATTCCATCTTCGATGCTCCCCTTTGCCAAAATTCAGTTGCCATTTGAATTTCGGGTGATCCCTCTTGAGCATGTATGCTTCTGCTACTTGTTGTCATCACACTTCTTCCGCAACAGCGAAACGCTTTGACTCGGTGAGTTTTGGAGGCATTCCATATTTGATTGCTCCAGTGCCGAAATTCAGTTGCCTTTGAATTTCGGGTGGGTGAACCCTCTTGAGCATGTATTGCTTCTGCTACTGTTCTACATCAGACTTTCTTTGCCGCAATCAGCGAAACGCTTTGACTCGGTGGTTTCGACATTCCGACTTCGATCACCCCGGTTGCCAAAATTCAGTTGCACTTTGAATTTCAGGTGATCCCCTCTTGAGCATGTATGTTTCGCTACTTGTCCTACATCACACTTCCTTCGCAAATGGTTCGAAACGCTTTGACTCGATGACTTTGCGGCATACCAAACATTCCAATCGATGCTCTCGGTATGCTGATGGAATTTCGGGTGGTTCCCCGTTCATGTAAGTTGCTCAGCAATGAAACCTTTGAGTTTTCCGACTTCGAGACCCGGTTGCGAATTTCAGTTTGCCTTGAATTCGGCGGTGGTCCCTCTTGAGCATGTATCTTCTGCTACTTGTCTACATCACACTTCCTTCAGCAAACGGCGGCGAAACGCTTTGGACAAGTCGGTGAGTTTTTTCGCGGCATTTCCGACTTCGATTGACCCGGTTTGGTCGAAATTCAGTTTGCCTTTGAATTTCGGGTGGTCCTCTTGAGCATGTATGGGTTCCTGCTAACTTTGTTCTACATCACACTTCCTTCCGCAAAACGCGAAAAACTTGACGCCGTAAGTTTCGCGGTCATGACGCCGGTATGCGAAATTCTGCTACTTCGGGTGGTCCTCTCTACATACACCTTCCTTCCATCCACACTTCCTTCCGCAACGGCGAAAACGCTTTGACTCGGTGAGTTTCGCGGCATTCCTTCGATGCTCCGTTGCCGAAAATTCAGTTGCCTTTTGAATTTCGGTGATTCCTTCTTGAGCATGTATGCTTCTGCTACTTGTTTATACTACATCAGACTTTCTTCAACAGCGAAAAAGCCGCTTTTGACTCGGTGAGTTTCAACGGCATTCCGACTTCGATGCTCCGGTTGCCGAATTTATTGCAGTTGCCTTTGAATTTCGGGTGAACCTCTTGAGCATAGTAAGCTCTTCGACTAGTTCTACAATCAACTTCCTTCCGCAAACAGCGAAACGCCTTGACTTGGTGAGTTTCACGGCATTCCAAATTCGATGCCCAGGTTCCCGGAAATTTCAGTTGGCTTTTGAATTCATGTTTTCCCTTCTTGAGCATGTATGTTTCTGCTACTTGTGCTTCCAAATGGCGAAACGGCTCTTGAGATTTCCGGACTTCGATGTTTGCTTTAATTCTGTCCCTCTATGTATCTTGTTGTACATCACACCTTCTTCGCAAATGGCGAAATGCACTTGGGGGGAGAAATGGTATGCTTCTGCTACATATGTTTGTACATCACACTTCCTTCCAAATGGCGAAATGCTTTGACTCGATAGACTATGGCATTCCGACTTCGATGCCCCGGTTGCCGAAATTCAAGTTGCCTTTGAATTTCGCTGGTAAGCGTGTTGAGACATGTATGCTTCTGCTACTTGTTCTACATCACACTTCCTTTCGCACGAATGCGGAAACGAACATTTAAACTCGGTGAGATTTCGCGACATTCCGACTTCGATGCCGCCGGTTGCCGAAATCATTGCCTTTGAATTTCGGGGGATCCCTCTTGAGCATGTATGCTTTCTGCTACTTGTTCAATCCCACACCTTCCTTCCGCAAACAGTGGGGAAACGCTTTGACTCGGTGAGTTTCGGCGGCATTCCCAACATCGATGCCCCGGTTGCCTAAATTCAGTTGCCTTGAATATTTCGGGTGATCCCTCTTGAGCATGTATGCTTGCGACTTGTTCTAAATCAAGACTTTCTTCCCAAACGGCGAAACGGCACTTCGAATCAGTGAGTTTCAACATTCTCCGACTTTGATTGCCCCGGTTGCCGAAATTAAGTTGCCTGTTGAATTTAGGGTGATTCCCTCTTGAGAACCCCGTGTTTATGCTTCTGGCTACTTGTTCTACATCACACAAATTCCTTGCGCAAATGGCGAAAAACGCCTTTGACTCGGTGAGTTCGCGAGGCATTCCATAATTTCGATAAAGCCCAGTTGCCAAATTTCAGTTTTGGCCTTTGAATTTCGGGTGGTCCCTCTTGAGCATGTATGCTTCTGCGCTTGTTTCTACATCAGACTTTCTTCCCCAAACGGGCGGAACGCTTGACTCGGTGAGTTTCACGGGAATTCCGACTTCGATCCCCGGTTTGCCAAAATTCAGTTGCCTTTGAATTTCAGGTGCTCCCTCTTGAGCATGTATGCTTCTGCTACTTGTTCTACATCACACTTCCTTCCGCAAACGGCGAAACGCTTTGACTCGATGACTTTGGAGGCACTACCGAACTTTGGATGCCGCCGGTTGCCAAAATTTCAGTTGCCTTTGAATTTCGGGTGATCCCTCTTGAGCATGTATGCTTCTGCTACTTGTCCTACATCACACTTCCTTCCGCAAATGGCGAAACGCTTTGACTCGATGACTTTCGCGGCATTCCAACTTCGATGCTCCGGCCTTGCCGAAATTTCAGTTGCCTTGAATTTCGGGGTGGTCCCTCTTGAGCATGTATGCTTCTTCTGCTACTTGTTCTACATCACACTTCCTTCCGCAAACGGCGAAACGCTTTGACTCGGTGAGTTTCGCGGCATTCCATCTTCGATGCTCCGTTTGCCAAAATTCAGTTGCCTTTGAATTTCGGGTGGTCCCTCTTGAGCCATGTATGGCTTGCTTTCTGCTACTTGTTCTACATCAGACTTTCTTCCCCAAACAGCGAAACGCCTTGACTCGGTGAGTTTCACGGCATTCCGACTTCGATGCCCCGGTTGCCGAAATTCAGTTGCCTTTGAATTTCGGGTGATCCCTCTTGAGCATGTATGCTTTCTGCTACTTGTGCCTACATGCAAACACTCTTCCGCAAATGGTGAAACGCCTTGACTTGGTGAGTTTCACGGCATTCCGAATTCGATGCCCCGGTTTCCGAAATTCAGTTGCCTTTGAATTTCAGGTGCTCCCTCTTGAGAATGTATGCTTCTGCTACTTGTTGTACATCACACTTCCTTTCGCAAATGGCGAAATGCTTTGACTCGATGACTATGGGAAGGGCATTCCCGACTTCGATGCCCCGGTTGCCGAAATTCAGTTGCTTTGAATTTCGGGTAAATCGCTGTTGAGCATGTATGCTTCTTCTGCTACTGTTTGCTACATCACACTTCCTTTCGCAAACGGCGAAACACTTTACTCGGTGAGTTTTCGCGAGCATTACGACTTCGATGCCCCGGTTGCGAAATTCAGTTGCCTTTGAATTCGGGGGATCCCTCTTGAGCATGTATGCTTCTGCTACTTGTTCTACATCAGACTTCTTCCGCAAACGACGCCAAACGCTTTAAACTCGGCGAGTTTCACGACATTCCAACTTCGATGCCCCGGTTCGTTGCCGAATTCAGTTGCCTTTGAATTTACGGGTGATCCCTCTTGACCATGTATGCTTCTGCTACTTGTGTTCTAACATCACACTTCCTTCCCGCAAACAGCGAAACGCTTGAACTCGGTGAGTTTTCGCGGCACTTCCAACATCGATGCCGGTTGCCTAAATTCAGTTGGCTTTCTATTTCGGTAATTCCAGTTGCTACTTTTCTTCATTTCGGTAATTCGGCATTCTTCCGATGCATTTATGCTTCTGGTACTCTAAAATCAGACTTCCTTCCCAAAGCGGCGAAACACTTTTGAATCAGTGAGTTTCACGACATCCGAATTTTTCTTGATGCTCCGTCTGCCGAAATTAAGTTGCCTTTGAATTAGGGGTGATCCCTCTTAGCGTGTATGCTTCTGCTACTTGTTCTACATCACACTTCCTTGCGCAAATGGCGAAACGCTTTGACTCGGTGAGTTCGCAGCATTCCAACTTCGATGCTCCGGTTTTACCCCGAAAATTTCAGTTGCCATTGAATTTCGGGTGTCCCTCTTGAGCATGTATGCTTCTGCGCTACTACTTGTTCTACATCACACTTCCTTCCGCAAACGGCGAAATGCTTTGACTCGGTGAGTTTCGCGGCATTCCAACTTCGATGCTCCGGTGCCAAAATTCTAGTTGCCTTTTGAATTTCGGGGTGGTCCCTCTTGAGCATTGTTGCTTCTGCGACTTGTTCTACGTCAGACTTTCTTCCCCAAACGGCGAAACGCTTTGACTCGGTGAGTTTTCACGGCATTCCGGCTTCGATGCCCCGGTTGCCGAACTTCAGTTGCCTTTGAATTTCAGGTGATCCTCTTGGCATGTATGCTTTCTGCTACTTTTTGTGTACATCACATCTTCCTTTCCAATGCGCGAAAACGCTTTTGACTCGGTGAGGTTTCGCGGGCATCCAACGATGCCCGGTTGCCAAATCAGTTGCTTTGAATTTCGGGTGGTCCTCTT